>NC_059214.1:4247808-4547808 GCF_020615455.1 Coregonus clupeaformis | reverse complement strand
CTACGTTGTTGAATATATTCGTAAATGCCACCTCTCTTCAGTACAAATTCAGTGTACACATCCACACACACACACACACACACACACACACACACACACACACACACACACACACACACACACACACACACACACACACACACACACACACACACACACACACACACACACACACACACACACACATATATACACCACTAAGTGCACATATATAAATAAATAAATATGTGATGTGTATGTATGTATAACGTGTGTTTCGCATATCTTGAGGTTTAGTTCAACGTGAGGTTAACTGGCCCTGTCTGCCAAAGCCAAAAGAAAACCAGTGGAATAATAATAATAATAATAAAAGTGATAATAATGATAATAATGATATAATTTTGCAGAAGTAACTTTGAATGTACATAGAACATCATTTTTAGTTGTCTAGATAGCAGCAGCGACAGCCCCTCAATGTTTGGGTGCCGAGAGGGGGGAGTGAGGACAGGAGACTTGGGGGGGGCTGGGTCAAGTGTCCACGTTGCCGTGACGGCGGCGGTCCTGTTGACCCCTAGGGGAGGGGATGGTGAAGGTTAAAGGTCGTCTACTGCAGCACATGGTCCAGCTGTCGGCGTGGTGACCTCGTCACTAGGCTGCGGAGTTTTCCCTCGTTCACAGCCAGGAGAGACAGAGAGAGAGGGGAACAGGGGGTACAGGAGGGGGGTGGTCCCATCAGAGTTCAGTCTGAATGGAGAGAAAGAGAAACGGAGAGGGTAGGGGTTTGATTAATTAGGCTGCCATATTATTTACAAGCAAATCACAAATAAAAATGCATTCCCACTATGCTCTCATTATCTCTTCCATTGAAAATTGTGTGTGTGTGCGTGAGTGTGTGTGTGTGTGTGTGTGTGAGTGTATGTGTGTGTGTACTCGTCAGCTGGGAGACAATGAAGTGGCAGGGGAAAAACACAGCGACGTTTAGCACTATGCAGCTGATGGAGTACAGTCTCCAATGACGACAAACACTGACCCACACACACACACATTGAAAAACATATAGAAGCATACGCAGCAGCACAGAAAATAAAACACACCTAAGCATACAGCACTCCAAGAGGAACAGAAAACACTGAAAAACACTGAAATAAACAGCCTAGGCAAACAAACACACACAAAAACACACACACTGACAAACAAACACACACACACGTACAGTAAGTTTACACACACAGTGTGTGTTTTTCCGGCCTTGTGTAAACACTGTGAGTAGAGTCTCTCTCTCTCTCTCAGAGGAACAGTGATGTGACCCTTGCTCCTGTGTACTTGTTTGTGCAGTGTGATTTGCATGCAGTGCTGGCATGGCAGTGGAAGTCTCAGCTAACAGCACACTGCACTTCCCCTCTATGTCTCCCTTTCTCCCTCTCCCGCTCACTCACTACCTCTTCTCCCTCTCTCTCTCTTTTTCCAGTGGTGGAAAAGTACCCAATTGTCATACTTGAGTCAAAGTAAAGATACCTTAACAGAAAATGACTCAAGTAAAAGTGAAAGTCACCCAGTAAAATATTACTTGTAAAAGTCTAAAAGTATTTGATTTTAAATATATTTAAGTATAAAAAATAAATGTAATTTCAAAAATATACTTAAGTATCAAATGTAAAAGTATAAATCATTTCAAATTCCTTATATTAAGCAAACCAGATGGCACCATTTTCTTTTGTTTTCTTTTTCACAGATAGTCAGGGGCACGCTACAACACATCATTTACAAATGAAGCATTTGTGTTTAGTGAGTCCGCCAAATCAGAGGCAGTAGGGATGAGTAGGGATGTTCTCTTGATATGTGCATGAATTTGACAATTTTCCTGTCCTGCTAAGCATTCAAAATGTAACGAGTACTTTTGAATGTCAGGGAAAATGTATGGAGTAAAAAGTACATTCTTTTCTTTAGGAATGTAGTGAAGTAAAAGTTGTCAAAAATATAAACAGATACCCCAAAAAACGACTTCAGTAGTACTTTAAAATTTTACTTAAGTACTTTACACCACTGTCTTTTTCCAGCAGAGAACAAGAGGTGTTTTCACAGAGCTGGACGTGATCGCCACTCTTAAACAAACCCCTGATTCAGAACCCTCAGTGTTAGAAAAGAAACACACAAACAGACACATAAATGACATAACACCAGAACTTGAAACAAAATGTCAGACCAAAACACTATAATACTGGTACTTTCCCAGACTACTGATCCTCTATACCCACCTACTAGGTGAAACCCCTAGTGATTCACCCTGCGCTACTCACAATCACTCACAGGAGGCTGATTAGAGTCTCTATTATCTTGCTAATCATATTAGAGGGGCTACCCACTTCCACAGACACAGTGTCACCCTGTGCCGTGCTCTGTCTGAGACAGACAACCAGGAACCAGGACCTAGGCTGGTAATGGGAACCATACCTCATGGCTGACCAACCTCACCATAAAACCACACCTAATGGCTGACCAACCTCACCATAAAACCACACCTCGTGGCTGACCAACCTCACCATAAAACCACACCTCGTGGCTGACCAACCTCACCATAAAACCACACCTCATGGCTGACCAACCTCACCATAAAACCACACCTCATGGCTGACCAACCTCACCATAAAACCACACCTCGTGGCTGACCAACCTTACCATAAAACCACACCTCGTGGCTGACCAACCTCACCATAAAACCACACCTCGTGGCTGACCAACCTCACCATAAAACCACACCTCGTGGCTGACCAACCTCACCATAAAACCACACCTCGTGGCTGACCAACCTCACCATAAAACCACACCTCGTGGCTGACCAACCTCACCATAAAACCACACCTCGTGGCTGACCAACCTCACCATAAAACCACACCTCGTGGCTGACCAACCTCACCATAAAACCACACCTCATGGCTGACCAACCTCACCATAAAACCACACCTCATGGCTGACCAACCTCACCATAAAACCACACCTGATAAAATACCTTCTGACTTCTGTGTTCACACACACAATTGACCACTCAGAGTGGTGTGTGTGACGGCAGAGTTCACAGAAGTAGTTTGAATTTCACAGGGCCAATTACACCCAGGGTCCAGTCACTCCATTCAGGGAGAGGGTTGGACAACCAGAGTAACACAGTCAACCTGACATGGGAATGTGGTGAGGACATGGGACAGTCGTGTGTGTGTGTGTGTGTGTGTGTGTGTGTGTGTGTGTGTGTGTGTGTGTGTGGCCCAGCAGGGCCGGTCCAGACCAGTTGGTTGCAGACACAGGGGTGTGAGGGAGTGGGGATGAGGGAGAGTTGCCGAGAATCAGAGCTTAATCATCTCACACACACAGCCCAGTTTTCTAAACACACACCCCTGGTTACCAATCACACACTCCTGCCCAGCCATCACAATCCCCTTTTATCAGTGGAGACTGAACAAGCCCTGCTCAGTGTGTCAGCTGAGAGAGACTACCTCCCCTAATACAGCTAATCTTACACACGCTGATCAGAGGGAGAGAGTGAGGGGGTAAAGGGAGGGATAAACAAACCCGTTACCCCCTACCCATCCCCCTTGCAGCCACGCCACACACACCCCTCTACCTCTCCCTGGAAGGTGCCCCTCCCCCCTTCCACACTGCTCTCCACATTATGTATTTATTTCTCACTGGCTATACATAGACCTGCTGCTCTCAGGCCAGGAACACTCTACATCACACTCACACTCCACAGGCATATACAAAAGAGAAGACATGCTACCGTAGTTTAAAGCACAAAGTATAAAGTTGTAGCAGTAGCATAGCTCAGACAACAGGTCTGTAGTTCTCCTAGCATAGCTCAGACTATCAACATTATTTTTTGTTGGGGCACAGGGTTGTGTTAATAAACCACATGTGAACATTTCAATTTGAATTTGAGAGAGGAAGAGGGAGGGAGAGAGAGTGAACCAAAGAAAAATGGAGCGAGATGAGAAGGAATGGGTGAGGCGACCTCGTATCAATGGCTTGGCTACGGCCCAATAAGCAGACAGCAGGGGGACTAAACGAGGTTGGACAATAACGATCACTACTATTACAGGCAATTCCTCTGATTGTAAGTCATATTTCATATTCACTCACACACGTTTCGGGACACAGATTAAACCTCATCACAAATGGCCAACATAACGTAACATAACACACTAATCTAACCATGTCTCAGAGGACTACTCACACACCTACAGCTGACTGACTGGCACACAGACATACACATTGTTCTGAGGCGAGGAGAGGAGTTATGAAAGCTGTGTTATGATGTAACTTTAGTATTTGGATGAGGTAGTGAAGCCTGTTCCCGAGAAGTCAGGAGAACATGAGCTCAATGAGGCTTAAGTGATCCTAACTGCAACTCACCTCAGTGTTTGGGAAACCTGTGTGTGTGTGTGTGTGTTCTCCCTTCCACTAAATCTAACTCAAAACAAAACAAAATACTCAACAATGTCTAATACTGAATAGAATGTAATACTCCTGAACTCCCAGCTAAATGGAGGGAACGTTAACAGAGTTTTTATCTATCCATGGAACATCCCGCCCTAGTTTCTGTATCAGACAGAGAAGAGGAGGGAGGGAGGTGAGGTGAGAGAGGGGTGAAAGACAGAGAGAGGGCAGGGAGTGAGGACAGGTGAGAGAGGGGTGAAAGACAGAGAGAGGGCAGGGAGTGAGGACAGGTGAGAGAGGGGTGAAAGACAGAGAGAGGGCAGGGAGTGAGGACAGGTGAGAGAGTGGTGAAAGACAGAGAGAGGGCAGGGAGTGAGGACAGGTGAGAGAGGGGTGAAAGACAGAGAGAGGGCAGGGAGTGAGGACAGGTGAGAGAGGGGTGAAAGACAGAGAGAGGGCAGGGAGTGAGGACAGGTGAGAGAGGGGTGAAAGACAGAGAGAGGGCAGGGAGTGAGGACAGGTGAGAGAGGGGTGAAAGACAGAGAGAGGGCAGGGAGTGAGGACAGGTGAGAGAGGGGTGAAAGACAGAGAGAGGGCAGGGAGTGAGGACAGGTGAGAGGGGGTGAAAGACAGAGAGAGGGCAGGGAGTGAGGACAGGTGAGAGAGGGGTGAAAGACAGAGAGAGGCCAGGGAGGGAGGTGAGGTGAGAGAGGGGTGAAAGACAGAGAGAGGGCAGGGAGTGAGGACAGGTGAGAGAGGGGTGAAAGACAGAGAGAGGCCAGGGAGTGAGGACAGGTGAGAGAGGGGTGAAAGACAGAGAGAGGCCAGGGAGTGAGGACAGGTGAGAGAGGGGTGAAAGACAGAGAGAGGCCAGGGAGGGAGGTGAGGTGAGAGAGGGGTGAAAGACAGAGAGAGGGCAGGGAGTGAGGACAGGTGAGAGAGGGGTGAAAGACAGAGAGAGGCCAGGGAGGGAGGTGAGGTGAGAGAGGGGTGAAAGACAGAGAGAGGGCAGGGAGTGAGGACAGGTGAGAGAGGGGTGAAAGACAGAGAGAGGGCAGGGAGTGAGGACAGGTGAGAGAGGGGTGAAAGACAGAGAGAGGGCAGGGAGTGAGGACAGGTGAGAGAGGGGTGAAAGACAGAGAGAGGCCAGGGAGGGAGGTGAGGTGAGAGAGGGGTGAAAGACAGAGAGAGGCCAGGGAGGGAGGTGAGGTGAGAGAGGGGTGAAAGACAGAGAGAGGGCAGGGAGTGAGGACAGGTGAGAGAGGGGTGAAAGACAGAGAGAGGCCAGGGAGGGAGGTGAGGTGAGAGAGGGGTGAAAGACAGAGAGAGGCCAGGGAGGGAGGTGAGGTGAGAGAGGGGTGAAAGACAGAGAGAGGGCAGGGAGTGAGGACAGGTGAGAGAGGGGTGAAAGACAGAGAGAGGCCAGGGAGGGAGGTGAGGTGAGAGAGGGGTGAAAGACAGAGAGAGGGCAGGGAGTGAGGACAGGTGAGAGAGGGGTGAAAGACAGAGAGAGGGCAGGGAGTGAGGACAGGTGAGAGAGGGGTGAAAGACAGAGAGAGGGCAGGGAGTGAGGACAGGTGAGGACAAAAGTTATTCGAAATACGCCACTATGTCTAGGTATTATTATAGGATGTATCTATAATTAACCACACACAGCAGCTGACAAGTCAATCAGCCTTTTTTCAGCACTGCTATGCTATCCTCTCAAATCACACCACCTCAGTGAAGTTCATTTAGTTAACTAATTCAGTTAAAAAGTCCATAAAACAGGAGGCAATTCAAGGAATTCCTGTAATGGGGCTATTTAGCTATCTAATTTACAAATTGTTTAATTAGTTGTTAAACAAACCTCCATGGCCTGTTCTTAAAGCCAACCAGAGGCCCTCAGCTGGAACTAGGAGCTATAGACAGAGGGCTCTCTGGGAGGAGGGCATAGACCAACTGACTGGGACACTCAATCACATGACTTACAGTAAACATAAACTAATGCTAGAAAAAGAAAGAGAGTGATAGAAATAAAGAAAGAGGAGAGAGAGAGAAAGAGAGAGAGGGAGGGACAGAGAGAGCAAGAGAGAGAGAGAGAGAAAGAGGAAAAAGTGAGTGAGTGAAAGAGAGCGAGAGAAAAGAGAGAGATAGAGTGAGGGTAGGGGGTTAGAGTGATAGTTGGTCTCTCTCTCTCTCTCTCGCAGATGGTGCTCAGTCATTGCCTCTGAAGGGCCAGATAACCAGTGAGCACTGCTGGGAGGGGCAGGTGCAAGACCCCGGCCCCCACCATCTGCTAACATACACACACACACTGAGGTAGAGAGGGAAACAAAAGGGGGGAAGAGGTCAGAGCTCCCAAATAAAAACATGGATAGAATGAGTGTCTCTATCAAACACCTGACAGCCCAAAAGAGAGAGAGAGAGCTCTCCTAAAAAAGAGGAAGACGTGAAGAAAGAGGAGAGAGGAATGATAAGAAAGAGCTTCAGAGAAAAACACAGAGAGAGAGAGAGAGAGAGAGAGAGAGAGAGAGAGAGAGAGAGAGAGAGAGAGAGAGAGAGAGTCAGGTTCTTGTCCAGTTCTGGCATTTAAGTCGCCACAGACTAGTACATGTCCCTGGGCCTGGAAATGGTTGATCTCCCCCTCTAGGATGGAGAAGCGGTCATCGTTAAAGTAAAGGACTTTCATCTAATCAAAGAAATAGCTCAGCAGGAGAAGCTCTCCTTGAGAGCGGGTCAGACCAGAGCGGGTCAGACCAGACCTCTTCATTAAATAACCCCACAGAATAACCCCAAGCGGAATGTCAACTTCCCAGCACAGAGTACTACTCCCTCATTGAAATGAAGGACAAATTCACCCAGCTGGGGGTAAGGCAGGTGGAGCTGGAACAGCAGGGGAACACACTCCAGTCAGCACAGACCCAGACAACAGTCCAGCACAACAACACCCCCTTAACTAGACCTGGAGAGCTGGATGTAGAGAGAGACATATCTGCACTCTGGACTTTGGTGAGACAACATCAACAGGTGAAAGAGCAGGAGCAGGAGGAGAACAGAGCACTAGAGGAGAGGATCAGAGTGCTGGAGGAGAGGGTGAGAATGATGACGGGTGACAGAGAACAACCCATTAGTGAGCTGGCCACCCCCGCAGAGAAGCCAGCAGAACAGCCCACCTCAGATCCTGGCCAAAGTCTCGACACCGCAGCCAGACAAACAAATGAAGAACCCCAAGCCCAGGGGATCCCAACCCCTCTGAGCACCCCCCCTGTCAGCCACCCTGATAGCCCTCATGACGACCCCCCCACACTCACTGAGGACATACACAAGCCACAGATAGTACTCCTTATGGACTCTAACGGGAAATACATACAAGAAAATAAAAATAAATCCCAAACACACAGTGTCCAAACCCTCAGCGCGCCCTAGACCTTCTGTCTGAGGGCCAACTAGGATCACCCAGCCACATAATAATTCACACAGGCACAAACGACCTGAGAACACAGCAGGAAAGGGTGGCCACAGCACTCAAGGGAGTGATAGAAAAAGCTTATTCTACTTTCCCCAACGCACAAGTGGTTATCTCAACCCTGCTACCACGAAAATACTTCCACCCTGCTACCATACAGCAGGTAAACGCAAGTATTTCCCGTGACTGTGCATCAAAACCAAATGTCTACCTGGCCCACCACTCCACCCTGGACGTGAACAGCCTTTACGACCAGGTCCACCTACACAAGGCAGCAGTGCCCACCTTCTCCCAGACCTACACATAGAGGACCCCCGCCGAGAGGACCTACATCCAGACCACAGCACCATCAGCCACATCTACACCCCCCCCCCCCCCACCAATTAACACCCCCCAAGTCAACCATGCCCACACCCCATTTAGGCCCCCTCAGATCAGACCTATGCCCCTCCTACCCACCCCATGCCCCCCACTCCCGCAAAGAGGGCCTCAACATGAAAGTCACACATACAGTGGGGATAAAAAGTATTTAGTCAGCCACCAATTGTGCAAGTTCTCCCACTTAAAAAGATGAGAGAGGCCTGTAATTTTCATCATAGGTACACGTCAACTATGACAGACAAAATGAGAAAAAAAATCGAGAAAATCACATTGTAGGATTTTTAATGAATTGATTTGCAAATTATGGTGGAAAATAAGTATTTGGTCAATAACAAAAGTTTCTCAATACTTAGTTATATACCCTTTGTTGGCAATGACACAGGTCAAACGTTTTCTGTAAGTCTTCACAAGGTTTTCACACACTGTTGCTGGTATTTTGGCCCATTCCTCAGATCTCCTCTAGAGCAGTGATGTTTTGGGGCTGTCGCTGGGCAACACAGACTTTCAACTCCCTCCAAAGATTTTCTATGGGGTTGAGATCTGGAGACTGGCTAGGCCACTCCAGGACCTTGAAATGCTTCTTACGAAGCCACTCCTTCGTTGCCCGGGCGGTGTGTTTGGGATCATTGTCATGCTGAAAGACCCAGCCACGTTTCATCTTCAATGCCCTTGCTGATGGAAGGAGGTTTTCACTCAAAATCTCACGATACATGGCCTCATTCATTCTTTCCTTTAGACGGATCAGTCGTCCTGGTCCCTTTGCAGAAAAACAGCCCCAAAGCATGATGTTTCCACCCCCATGCTTCACAGTAGGTATGGTGTTCTTTGGATGCAACTCAGCATTCTTTGTCCTCCAAACACGACGAGTTGAGTTTTTACCAAAAAGTTCTATTTTGGTTTCATCTGACCATATGACATTCTCCCAATCCTCTTCTGGATCATCCAAATGCACTCTAGCAAACTTCAGATGGGCCTGGACATGTACTGGCTTAAGCAGGATTTGAGTCCCTGGTGGCGTAGTGTGTTACTGATGGTAGGCTTTGTTACTTTGGTCCCAGCTCTCTGCAGGTCATTCACTAGGTCCCCCCGTGTGGTTCTGGGATTTTTGCTCACCGTTCTTGTGATCATTTTGACCCCACGGGGTGAGATCTTGCGTGGAGCCCCAGATCGAGGGAGATTATCAGTGGTCTTGTATGTCTTCCATTTCCTAATAATTGCTCCCACAGTTGATTTCTTCAAACCAAGCTGCTTACCTATTGCAGATTCAGTCTTCCCAGCCTGGTGCAGGTCTACAATTTTGTTTCTGGTGTCCTTTGACAGCTCTTTGGTCTTGGCCATAGTGGAGTTTGGAGTGTGACAGTTTGAGGTTGTGGACAGGTGTCTTTTATGCTGATAACAAGTTCAAACAGGTGCCATTAATACAGGTAACGAGTGGAGGACAGAGAAGCCTCTTAAAGAAGAAGTTACAGGTCTGTGAGAGCCAGAAATCTTGCTTGTTTGTAGGTGACCAAATACTTATTTTCCACCATAATTTGCAAATAAATTCATAAAAAATCCTACAATGTGATTTTCTGGATTTTTTTTCCTAAATTTGTCTGTCATAGTTGACGTGTACCTATGATGAAAATTACAGGCCTCTCTCATCTTTTTAAGTGGGAGAACTTGCACAATTGGTGGCTGACTAAATACTTTTTTTCCCCACTGTACGCCCAGGCCGTGAGCAGGCAAACAAGCCCAACCCCCACTCTTATACTAGCCAAAGCCAATGGCATGTAAGAGATGCTCAGCAGGCTCTGCTCACAATTACTGGCCTGAGGCCAAACCACACGACCAACAACATTAGACACTTTATGGAACACAAAGCCTTCACTATTTCATCCTGGAATATCCAAAGCCTGAGGTCATCTGCCTTTGGCCTAAAGAGCAGGAACTTGGACTTCACCAAAGAAATCGGAAATACAGACATTGTCATCCTACAAGAAACATGGTATAGAGGAGACGGACCCACTGGTTGCCCTCTAGGTTACAGAGAGCTGGTAGTCCCATCCACCAAACTACCAGGTGTGAAACAGGGAAGGGACTCAGGAGGTATGCTAATTTGGTATAGAGCAAACCTAACTCACTCTATTAAATTAATCAAAACAGGAACATTTTACATTTGGCTAGAAATTCAAAAGGAAATTATCTCAACAGAGAAAAATGTAATCCTGTGTGCTACCTACAGTGAGGGAAAAAAGTATTTGATCCCCTGCTGATTTTGTATGTTTGCCCACTGACAAAGAAATGATCAGTCTATAATTTTAATGGTAGGTTTATTTGAACAGTGAGAGACAGAATAACAACAACAAAATCTAGAAAAACGCATGTCAAAAATGTTATAAATTGATTTTGCATTTTAATGAGGGGAATAAGTATTTGACCCCCTCTCAATCAGAAAGATTTCTGGCTCCCAGGTGTCTTTTATACAGGTAACTCTTAAAGGGAGTGCTCCTAATCTCAGCTTGTTACCTGTATAAAAGACACCTGTCCACAGAAGCAATCAATCAATCAGATTCCAAACTCTCCACCATGGCCAAGACCAAAGAGCTCTCCAAGGATGTCAGGGACAAGATTGTAGACCTACACAAGGCTGGAATGGACTACAAGACCATCGCCAAGCAGCTTGGTCAGAAGGTGACAACAGTTGGTGCGATTATTCGCAAATGGAAGAAACACAAAATAACTGTCAATCTCCCTCGGCCTGGGGCTCCATGCAAGATCTCACCTCGTGGAGTTGCAATTATCATGAGAACGGTGAGGAATCAGCCCAGAACTACACGGGAGGATCTTGTCAATGATCTCAAGGAAGCTGGGACCATAGTCACCAAGAAAACAATTGGTAACACACTACGCCGTGAAGGACTGAAATCCTGCAGCGCCCGCAAGGTCCCCCTGCTCAAGAAGCACATATACATGCCCGTCTGAAGTTTGCCAATGAACATCTGAATGATTCAGAGGAGAACTGGGTGAAAGTGTTGTGGTCAGATGAGACCAAAATCGAGCTCTTTGGCATCAACTCAACTCGCCGTGTTTGGAGGAGGAGGAATGCTGCCTATGATCCCAAGAACACCATCCCCACCATCAAACATGGAGGTGGAAACATTATGCTTTGGGGGTGTTTTTCTGCTAAGGGGACAGCACAACTTCACCGCATCAAAGGGACGATGGACGGGGCCATGTACCGTCAAATCTTGGGTGAGAACCTCCTTCCCTCAGCCAGGGCATTGAAAATGGGTCGTGTATGGGTATTCCAGCATGACAATGACCTAAAACACATGGCCAAGGCAACAAAGGAGAGGCTCAAGAAGAAGCACATTAAGGTCCTGGAGTGGCCTAGCTAGTCTCCAGACCTTAATACCATAGAAAATCTGTGGAGGGAGCTGAAGGTTCGAGTTGCCAAACGTCAGCCTCGAAACCTTAATGACTTGGAGAAGATCTACAAAGAGGAGTGGGACAAAATCCCTCCTGAGATGTGTGCAAACCTGGTGGCCAACTACAAGAAACATCTGACCTCTGTGATTGCCAACCAGGGTTTTGCCACCAAGTACCAAGTCATGTTTTGCAGAGGGGTCAAATACTTATTTCCCTCATTAAAATGCAAATCAATTCATAACATTTTTGACATGCGTTTTTCTGGATTTTGTTGTTGTTATTCTGTCTCTCACTGTTCAAATAAACCTAACATTACAATTATAGACTGATCATGTCTTTGTCAGTGGGCAAACTTACAAAATCAGCAGGAGATCAAATACTTTTTTCCCTCACTGTATATCCCTCCACTAGAATCCCCATAATTTAATGAAGACAGCTTCTCCATCCTGTAGGGGGAAATCAATCATTTCCAGACCCAGGGACATGTACTAGTCTGTGGCGACCTAAATGCCAGAACTGGACAAGAACCTGACACCCTCAGCACACATGGGGACAAACACCTACCTGGAGGTGACAGCATTCCCTCCCCCATATGCCCCCCTAGGCACAACTATGACAACATAACCAACAAAAACGGGTCACAACTCCTGCAGCTCTGTCGCACACTGGGTATGTACATAGTCAATGGTAGGCTTTGAGGGGACTCCTATGGTAGGTACACCTATAGCTCATCTATTGGCAGTAGTACTGTAGACTATTTTATCACTGACCTCAACCCAGAGTCTCTCAGAGCATTCACAGTCAGCCCACTGACACCCCTATCAGACCACAGCAAAATCACAGTCTACTTGAACAGAGCAATACTCAATCATGAGGCATCAAAGCCAAAGGAACTGAATAATATTAAGAAATGCTATAGATGGAAGGAAAGTAGTGTCGAAACCTACCAAAAAACAATTAGGCAACAACAAATTAAATCCCTTTTAGACAACTTCCTGGACAAAACGTTCCACTGTAATAGTGAAGGTGTAAACTTGGCAGTAGAAAACATAAACAGTACATTTGACCTCTCAGCTTCTCTATGAAATCTAAAAATCTCTAACAGAAAACTGAAGAAAAGTAACAACAGTGAAAAATGGTTTGATGAAGAATGCAAAAACCTAAGAAAGAAATTGAGAAACCTATCCAACCAAAAACATAGAGACCCAGAAAACCTGAGCCTATGCCTTCACTATGGTGAATCACTAAAACAATACAGAAAAACTCTTCGGAAAAAGAAGGAACAGCATATCAGAAATCAGCTCAATGTAATTGAAGAATCCATAGACTCTAACCACTTCTGGGAAAATTGGAAAACACTAAACAAACAACAACACAAAGAGATATCTATCCAAAATGGAGATGTATGGGTAAACCACTTCTCCAATCTTTTTGGCCCTATAACAAAGAACAAACAGCAAAAAAATCTATATGATCAAATGCAAATCTTAGAATCAACTATTAAAGACTACCAGAACCCACTGGATTCTCCAATTACATTGAATGAACTACAGGACAAAATACAAACCCTCCAACCCAAAAAGGCCTGTGGCGTTGATGTATCCTCAATGAAATGATAAAATATACAGACCACAAATTACAATTGGCTATACTTAAACTCTTTAACATCATCCTTAGCTCTGGCATCTTCCCCAATATTTGGAACAAAGGACTGATCACCCCAATCCACAAAAGTGGAGACAAATTTGACCCCAATAACTACCGTGGGATATACGTCAACAGCAACCTTGGGAAAATCCTCTGCATTATCATTAACAACAGACTAGTTCATTTCCTCAGTGAAAACAATGTACTGAGCAAAAGTCAAATTGTCTTTTTACCAAATTACCGTATGACAGACCACATATTCACCATGCACACCCTAATTTACAAACAAACAAACCAAAACAAAGGCAAAGTCTTCTCATGCTTTGTTGATTTCAAAAAAGCTTTTGACTCAATTTGGCATGAGGGTCTGCTATACAAATTGATGGAAAGTGGGGTTGGGGGAAAAACATACAACATTATAAAATCCATATACACAAACAACAAGTGTGCGGTTAAAATTGGCAAAAAAACACACACATTTCTTTCCACAGGGCCGTGGGGTGAGACAGGGATGCAGTTTAAGCCCCACCCTCTTCAACATATATATATCAATGAATTGGCGAGGGCACTAGAACAGTCTGCAGCACCCGGCCTCACCCTACTAGAATCTGAAGTCAAATGTCTACTGTTTGCTGATGATCTGGTGCTTCTGTCACCAACCAAGGAGGGCCTACAGCAGCACCTAGATCTTCTGCACAGATTCTGTCAGACCTGGGCCCTGACAGAAAATCTCAGTAAGACAAAAATAATGGTGTCCAAAAAAGGTCCAGTTGCCAGGACCACAAATACAAATTCCATCTAGACACCGTTGCCCTAGAGCACACAAAAAACTATACATACCTCGGCCTAAACATCAGCACCACAGGTAACTTCCACAAAGCTGTGAACAATCTGAGAGACAAGGCAAGAAGGGCCTTCTATGCCTTCAAAAGGAACATAAAATTTGACATACCATTTAGGATCTGGCTAAAAATACTTGAATCAGTTATAGAACCCATTGCCCTTTATGGTTGTGAGGTCTGGGGTCCGCTCACCAACCAAGAATTCACAAAATGGGACAAACACCAAATTGAGACTCTGCATGCAGAATTCTGCAAAAATATCCTCTGTGTACAACGAATAACACCAAATAATGCATGCAGAGCAGAATTAGGCCGATACCCGCTAATAATCAAAATCCAGAAAAGAGCCGTTAAATTCTATAACCACTTAAAAGGAAGCGATTCCCAAACCTTCGATAACAAAGCCATCACCTACAGAGATATTAACTCGGAGAAGAGTCCCCTAAGTAAGCTGGTCCTGGGGCTCTGTTCACAAACACAAACAGACCCCCAGGAGAACAACAACAACACAATTAGACCCAACCAAATCATGAGAAAAAAGAAAGAGAATTACTTGACACATTGGAAAGAATTAACAAAAAAACAGAGCAAACTAGAATGCTATTTGGCTCTAAACAGAGAGTACACAGTGGCAGAATACCTGACCACTGTGACTGACCCACTCTTAAGGAAAGCTTTGACTATGTACAGACTCAGTGAGCATAGCCTTGCTATTGAGAAAGGCCGCCATAGGCAGACCTGGCTCTCAAGAGAAGACAGGCTATGTGAAAACTGCCCACAAAATGAGGTGGAAACTGAGCTGCACTTCCTAACCTCCTGCCAAATGTATGACCATATTAGATACACATTTTTCCGTCAGATTACACAGATCCACAAAGAATTTGAAAACAAACCCAATTTTGATAAACTCCCTTATCTACTGGGTGAAAATCCACAGTGTGCCATCACAGCAGCAATATTTGTGACCTGTTGCCACAAGAAAAGGGCAACCAGTGAAGAACAAACACCATTGTAAATACAACCCATATTTATGTTTATTTATTTTCCCATTTGTACTTTAACTATTTGCACATTGTTACAACATTGTATATATATATATATATATATATATATATATATATATATATATATATATATACACACATAATATGACATTTGAAATGTCTTTATTCTTTTGGAACTTCTGAGTGTAATATTTACTGTTAATATTTATTGTTTATTTCACTTTTGTTTACTATCTACTTCACTTGCTTTGGCAATGTTAACATACGTTTCCCATGCCAATAAAGCCCTTAAATTGAAATTGAAATTGAGAGAGAGAGAGACAGAGACAGACTAGAGGCCATAGGAGAGCTGAATACTGTGCATGTTTCTTCTTCTTCTGTTTGCTAATAACTGGTGTTTGCTTGTTGCGTTCCCTTCCTCACTGCTAAACCAAGAGACCTCACACACCCAGGGCCAGTTCAAAGGTCAGAGGGGAGAGGGGCAGGGGTGGGCCATATGGGGGCATGCTTTGAAATTTAAACAGCCCCCAACCCACTCAGTGATCCCCCCCACCCCTCTCAGTGAGTGCATGCCTACCTCCAAACCAAAACAACAACAATGCCAAAAACACTAGCTTTGGACGGGCCATCAGCTCAGTGAGTCAATTAACCAATAAACAAATACATCTCAAACACAGATATCTCATTCCCAAACACACAAGGCCAAAGCAACCTACAAATAGATACACACAGCAGCTGTCACACAGTAAACACGTTCTTCTTTCTCTCCGGCTGATCGTTTGTTTTTCAGGAATGCCATAAATAACCAAGCAAGCCGTCCACGGCCACCTCGTACCAGATCACCTCGTACTGGATCAACTCGGCTCCTTCTCGCTCTCCCCCCCGTCCTCTGTTCTCCCCCCTCCTCCTCCTCCTCCTCTGTTCCCCCCCTCCTCCTCCTCTGTTCCCCCCCTCCTCCTCCTCCTCCTCCTCCTCCTCTGTTCCCCCCCTCCTCCTCCTCCTCCTCTGTTCCCCCCCTCCTCCTCTGTTCTCCCCCCCTCCTCCTCCTCCTCCTCCTCTGTTCTCCCCCCTCCTCCTCCTCTGTTCCCCCCCTCCTCCTCCTCCTCTGTTCCCCCCCTCCTCCTCCTCTGTCCCCCCCTCCTCCTCCTCCGTTCCCCCTCCTCCTCCTCTATTCTCCCCCCACACTCCTCCTCTATTCTCCCCCCCTCCTCCTCCTCCTCTGTTCTCCCCCCCTCCTCTTCCTCCTCCTCCTCTGTTCTCTCCCCTCTCCTCCTCTGTTCACCCCCCCCTCCTCCTCTGTTCTCCCCCCCCTCCTCCTCTGTTCCCCCTCCCCTCCCCTCTCCTCTGTTCTTCCCCCCTCCCTCCCACTGTGGTCTGTTTTGTCCTGATTTTGAAAAACAAACTAATACATGTCACTCCTCTGTCTCCATTCCTCCTCCCCCATCTCCTCTCCTTCTGTAGCCTCGGGCCATGCTTTCATTCTGCTCAAGTTCGTGGAATAGTAGGAAAACAAACACTACTGTGGAAATGACAGCTATATCTACAAAACAACTCAGTCAGCAGACATGCTTAGGGTTGCAACATTTTCCAGAAATCCTAGTAGGAGGATTCCGGATTTCTTGCTGATCTCCAATCCCCCCAGTAGGTTAGAAAAACAAGTGAGCATTCACCTCTCCCAGCAGCCTTTGTACACTGCATTCCTAACATGAAACCCAATACCTGACAAGTGATAAACAACTGACTCACTTGTTTTTCTGGGGGACCCAGTGCACTGACTGAACCCAGCCCTACCGTTTACAGCCAGAGAGGGAGACAGAGGAAGAGTGAAAGTGGATGAGGAAAGGAGAGAGAGAGCACTCCCTTTACCAGGGCATTGCAGATCCCTGAATCAGTGGCCAGCCTCAACAACAACATTGTGTACCCACTGCCTATAGGCCTACAAGTAATTAATATTTCACCATCAATGTGCCAACCAAATATATGGGGAGTCTGTTATTTACTGTTGTATAGCAGGCTACTGATGCTACAGTAGACATAAACCCGGAACGAGGTGAAAGGTAATGTTTTGGTTTCCCCAACCTCCCATCCCGTAAGGGGACGAATCAATATTTACGGACGGGGTTGAAGTGTGATTTGGTAGGTTAACGAACTTGTTCCCTAAATCGATTTATTTTCTGTGTTCATTTTGAACAGAAGCAGTTTTAGCCAACTTTCCACTATATTGGCTGACTCGTATCCTAATACTCTCAGAGCACATATAACTGTGTTATATAAAGAAGAAAACCCCTGGCCCATATATTCCTTATGGATTGTTCTGGCATGCTGAGCAAAAAATCTTTAGCATCAGGTGAACCAACCCGTTGGGATGTTTTCTCCTGTCTCAGTAGGCAGCCTTCGTACATTTGCACTAGCGTAGTCTGGTCCAAAAGAACAACTGCGTCACAGGAAACGCTGGCTGGGGCTCGAGCGCACACATTGATCCAGAATACAAACAACTTCAATAATTTACATCACGACACCATGCGTATTTCCCGCAGCCTTTGCCTTGATGATGTACTGAATGGGTGTGACGGGCTACTCCAAATCCAATCCAAATATCACAGTTTATATACGCTGAATACCAGGGCTAGTAGCCTACATTTCTTATGGTGCTCCAACTTGGCAGGTCACTTATCATTGCTTCCGCCATGTTTGATAAATCATGTTTAGAGAAGGAAATAATATCTATGGTGTAGTTAGTAGTCACGCTATATTCAGTATGCACCAAATACATTTGTTTAAAACGGACTTGTAATAACAAAAATAAACACTAAACAGTTTGAAAAACATGTTTGTTTTTTCCTTGTTCCAATGTAAAGATTGATTTGCCATGAATATACAGCACATAAAACTGTCACGTAAAAAAGTGGGGTAATAGCCATTGCCGCGTTTCAATATATAAGACTGCGTCGCTTCCGCAAACATGTTTTTTAAAGATGTCTCTCATGAGTAGGTTGCTCAAAACCATAATGCCATCTCTCAAACTAATTACTAAGGGCGTGTGAAAAACCAACCCGACATTAAATATAGGATGCGTCAACAGTCCTATCAAATCCACAGCCTACATAGCTAGTGCCTATGTACTGCGCACCTCCGTTGTTTTTTTTCCAACCTGGTCTCAGAGCATTTCGTATTATTCTGTATGTAAATCCGAAACACGCCACTTAGTATGGTATGTTACATTTCGTATGGTATGTCTTCATTTTGGTTGTCCATCACCCATTTCGTATGATATGTTACAAATTACAATTCATATTATATTTAACGAATTTGCTAAACATACCATATGTTACGAATTTGTCAAACATACTATATGTTAAGAATTTGCTAAACTTAGATTATTTTACGAATTCTAGCTAGGTGGCTAACGTTAGCTAGGCTAGGGGTTAAGGTTTGGGTTAAGTTTAGGAGTTAGGGTAAAGGGTTAAGGTTAGGAGAAGGGGAAGTAGTTGCAAAGTATCTAAAAAGTAGCAAGTAGTTTGAACGTTGCTAACTAGCTAAAAATGCTAATGTTGTCCATGGTGCTATTCAAACTTGCAACCTTTGGGTTGCTAGACGTTTGCGTTATACTTATGCCTTAAGTATGTCTTATGTAACCAATACGAAACTTAACATATCACACTTAATGGAGAATCTCAGAATAATACGAAATACTTAGAGAACAAGTTGCTTTTTCCACTTGGGTAAAGTGACTGGGAGTTCCTAGCATGCAGCACTGGAGCAGAGCAGCAGAACTCACTTTCACTGCCAGTCGATACAGTCATGTACAGTAGGCTACAGTGGGTTGGTTTCAGACCATGAGGGAAAGAAAACTGGGGTCTGCGTGCCACACTGCTGCATCATCACAATCGCATGCAAGCAGGCAGCCGCTGTCAGTGCCACAAAGGCAGTCTAAATTATCTGGTATTATTAGAATTTTGGGTTTAGTAGGACGCAGTGAAAACAACATAGAAATATAATGAATAGAGGGGCATGGAACCTCTAACCCTGGCAATTTAACTTGAAAACTCATGGGTACACTCGCAATGGCTGCCTGGTAATTTGATGCAATAATTTCCATGGTATTTTGGAATGTTCTATCTGATGCTGGATTGCCATGGTAATGTAAAATGTTAATTCAAATGAAGCTAACGGATGTGGCTCATGCAATGGAATGTATTTTTTGTACTGTCAGATGAGTTGGCTCAACAAATCACAGCACACATTGAAGTGTACGCTTCCTGCTTCTACTTCCTGTCATGGGTACACTCAAAATGGCTAGTCCACCCATTATGCCATCATTGACTTAAATGGAGGCATCCTTTCTATTCATTCTATTTCTATGCCCTGACACACACTGACTGTCTGAATGAACGTATGGGCTCATGATAAGCATGTGAAAACACACACACACACAGAATCGGCAGTGGCTCACCTTTCACTGCTGTTGCAGTCTCCTTGAAGCCCATGGTGGCATAGGGGCTGGCGTTGAAACCGTTCATGCCCCCCTTGCATCCACACGCTGCCTTGAACCTCAGCAGTCCCTCACAGCCCCCCAGACTGCTGCAGCCCCCCTGGCTCCCTTCCATCAGGTTTAAGGCAATGTAGTTGAGTCCGTTTTGGTAGCCCGCCGACGTCTCCCGGCACATGGGGCTGTTGCTGTTCCCATACTCCTCGTCTGAGCCCTCCGAGCTCCGGACCAGCCGCGACACATTTTCCACCGACGCCGAGCTGTGTCGCTTGTTGGCATCGTGGGCGAACGACGGAGACACTGGCGTTACCGTGGTGGTGGAGGAGAAGGTCTCGGAGCTGTGGCGCCTGCGCCCCTGGGGGTCGGCCCGGATCACCTTAGCCCCCCTGTCTGGGTTGACGGGCGGGATGGAGGGACCCCCCAGGAGGAAGGACTCCACAGGGACAGGGGGGACCACCACTACACCCTCTCCCCCTAGGGTGAGTCTCTGGATGCAGGACGAGGGGCTGGTAGGCAGGGGGGTGGTGGTGTCAGAGGGGCACAGGGTGGCAGGGAGAGAGGCAGAGGGGTTGGTAGGACTGAAGGTAATCTCAGTGTAGTCGTCTTTTACAGTGCCAACTGGGCACACAGGGCTCACAAGCTTTTGGAGAGGATATTCCACTACGACTCTCTCCTCCTTTCCCTTTCTCTCCTCCTCCTCTCTCTCCCTATGGTCCTCCTCTCTCTTCCTCTCCTCCTCTCTCTCCCTCTCCTCCTCTCTCTCCCTCTGTTCCTCTCTGTGAGGCTGGCTGGGACACATGAGGAGCACAGGACTCTGGTCCATGCGCCCTGTTGAAGAAGGGGAATCCCCATGTTTAAAAGAGCATGAGCTGATGTCCATGTTGACATAATCGGAGAGTGGCGGGGAACTCCTCATCGGCCCATCCACCGAGCCCAGCGATGAACCAGAGCTTTCAGTCGTGGCAGAGACAGGCGGGTATTGTGTGGCGTTGCCAAAGTCGATGTTGATGTACTCCCCGGGACTTCTGGGCTCAGAGGGGAGGGGGTGTTCACTCATACAGGGCAGTGTCCTCAGAGAGTCCAGGGCCAGCCGGGTAGGCCGACTCACCCTTCCCCTGTGGACCAGACCCCCCTCCTGGGTCACCCTTCCGGCTCTGAGGGGCGAGGGGGCTGAGGAGAGGGTGTTGGTGGGGGGCATACTGATGGAGACTGGTGAGATGGGACAGTAGTTGGACTCCTCCTCTATCCTCTGCCTCTGTAGACTCATCACCACGTACTGGTCTGTGTCTGTGACCCCGTTCTTCTGGGGCTGAGCTTTGAGAGAGCGGGGCAGGGAACTGATGGAGTAAGGCTGTCTGTGGTGAGGGTGAGGCTGGGGGGTAGTGTCTGTGAGGAAGTAGTCTGGGGGGGTGAAGGACACCAGAGGGTCCACAGGGGACATGTTGAGGTAATCCCCATTGGTGAGTTTCTCATCTGAGCTGTCCACAGACATTTTGGCCCCGCAGAACATCCTCATGTAGCCGCTGTCCTCCAGAGACACGCTGCCAGGGGAATCTGTACGGGGACCCATCCCAGCTGGAGAGGGGTGAGAGCGGGGATTGATGATCTGCTTGGGGGCTGACACACACATGTGGCTCATGGGCATGTAAGCATTACCTTTGAGCCCCCTTGTCTGAGGGGCCACGCCCGGAGTCATGGGCATGTAGCCACTGTCACCTAGGTGACTGTTGGAGCCTATCTGGACATCGCCATAGTCCTCGGGATAGGTAACTTTTGGGGAAGCCATGTGAGAGCTGCGACCCGATTGGCCACCACTGGTGTAGGTGGCCCTCATGAGCGTATATTCGTCCAATGAGGCAGAGGAGACCTGGGGCAGTGCCCTGTGCTGGCGCGGGGTGGTGAGGGAGTATGTGCGTTTCCGGTATGCCTTGTCCAGCTCTGGTAACCGGCGGTAACAATTCTGTCTCTCCATCACCATGTAGCCGTGCAGGTCGCTGCTGTCCCGGGAGGGGGGTGTGTCTTCCCTCAGGGACTCTGGGGTGTTACTGCGGAGGGTGAGGTGCAGGCCTGCAGGGCTGGAGCCATACTCATCACAGGAGATGAAGCCCCCATCACTGGGGGAGACAGAGGCACTGCAGCTGGAGGGGCAAGGAGCACTGCTCTCCGAGCAGGAGGACAGGCTGACAGGGCTGGGGGTGGCTGTGGGTGGGGAGTGAGACAGAGGCATGGACATGGACTTACTGTGCTGGAGGGAGGAGGATTCAAATGTCAGGCAGGGCCGGGCTGTAATGGTGTTTGATCTCCCTAATAGGGTCCGTTGAATAACGGGGCTGAGGGGACTCCCATTGACAGACATTGGGCGCGCCATGGTGCCTTCTCCCTCGCTGGCAGTGCGTATCCGGCAGGAGGTAAATTTACTAACCGGGGAAGTCGTCGCCATGCTGTCAGTGCGCGACCGCCGCTGGAGCCCGGTCTGGCTCGGAGGAAGGTTGTTGAGGTGCCGCCGGGTGGGCACGGAGATGGGGTTAGTGCCCGACGACTGGCTCTTGCTGCGCGGCCGAAACTCTGACAGCTCCTTCATGGCTTTCATCGCCTCCAGGATAGTCTCGTGGATGTTTTGCGCCACCACTGAGTCGTCAGCCTGCATCCACAGCTCGCCTGGTCCCGTGGCTGCTGACCGTCCGACCTCGATGAAGAAAAAGCTCTCTGAGTGCCCGCATCTCCGAATGTTCATCAGCTGTAAACTGACGGAAGCGACATCCGAGTTGAGCTTTACGAAGCTGATAGTCCGACTGGATAAACACAGCCTGTACACCCCGGTCAGATTCCGGCTCTGCCCCAGCCCTTTGGATTTCAGGTTCACTTGCCATACCTCCTTATACGCGGCTGTTACCGGCGTAATCATCCCGTAGTTCGCCTCATCAAACCCCACCAGCGAAGACGCGGAATTGGAAGCAGAGCCGTCGGAGTACACTTTCCCCTCGCTCATTAAATCCGTTAAGACTCGGTACCAATTCTCCTGCTCCTTTTCATTCTCTGCCGCCACGGCAAAATACTCGTCCTTGGTATAGAGGGCGATAAGGTGTTTGTGTTTGGCGTCAGCTCTCTTGTTGATATTGAGACAGCAGTCAAGTGGAATAACCCTCTTTGCCGCTGACTTGTTTTTCCATTTCTTCTCGCTCTCGTAGTACTCCAGCCGGGCAGGGAAGCCCTCGTCCGGCTCCTTCAGAACGAAGAAGCGCTTGTGTCCGTGCTTCTGCTTCTTGAGGTATCCACATTTCTTAATCTTGTTGTTACTAATGTTCGCGTTGGATAACAAGTGTCCTCCGCCAGTATTTGGAGGACTCGCCATTCTATCGTGCTTTAAAAAACAAGTCTCACTTTCCTTAACCTGTTGTTATATCTCATTTATCGAAGGCTGGAGAGAAACTGTATCGTCCGTATTTCTGAGGCACTGTTTCACTCCAGGCGCCGGCTGTGCATTCGGCGTCTGTAGCAGTTTAACAGTAAATAACCCATATCGCTTAAGTGACCGGAGTGAAGAGGGAAACAATATGTGACGTTGTAGACATCCAGCTTTGGTTACTAAAAAAAGAGAAGGGGAGGAAAAAAATACACTGGGGCGATGCGAGCCGACGGGGCGTACCTGCAAATCCGCCTACTTATTGTGCTCATTGGTGGTGGAGAGGGCTGAATGATAGTGAAAAGAGTCCGTCAGACGTTAAAGCCCTCCCACTCAATTCAATTCAATGGGCTTTATTGGCATGGGAAACATTTGTTTACATTACCAAAGCAAGTGAAATAGACAAGAAACAAATGGGAAATAAACAAGGGAAATAAACAATAAAAAAAACAGTAAACATTACACTCACAAAAGTTTAAAAATAATATAGACATTTAAATTGTTACTGGCTATGTAGTGTTGTAACAATGCACTCACTCTCATACACACTCCTGCCCTCTTGCGACTCAATATGGGTACTATTGATGTTGTTCATGTGCAAGTTGGAATGTCCGATTTGCTAACTAACTCTTTGTGGTTATACAAGTACCGAGTTCAACCAGTTAGCAAGTCGGAAATTTCCGAGTTTCCTAGTTCCGACTAGCACGTGAATGCGGCTTCCGACCGGTCATATATGTAGCCTATGATGCGTTTACTAGGCCTGTATGCATATTAAATGCGTACGTGTATCCTCGTCTCCCAGGACAACTCAGGCTATGTAGCCTATTATCAAATGATGTATGAAGAGGCGTATCACAGACCTTAGTGGCTATTTTGGGTTAAGTATTGATGTATTTATTAGGTTTGTGCGCAATATAGCATTGATGATGTCTTGTGTTGGGTTAGTGCGCAATAACAATTATGGAGGACAAGCTCAATTATATCCGCTTATTGATATGAAATAGGCTAAGGGCAGTATGTCAGAGGTTTCAGAGTGGATAAACTGATAGAAGTTTGTGGGAATGTACGCCTATGTTATACATAATGTTATTTTATTATGAGAAGTTGGAGATGTGCTGTCAATAAATAACAATGGCAATACTAGGCATGTAATACAAGGCGATATAAAGAATTAGGTCTATTCGCATTCTTCTTATTTTTTTACACAAGTTATAGCACAATTCTAAAAACACGCCATGATACATGATCTAGTAGATTCTTCAATGGATTATCCATGCTCGCAACGTCAATTGGCATCAACTGCGATTTACAACGTGATGAGGCGCATGCGAGGGGAGGGTGAGTGACTGTTCCCAGTCTGTACCCAGCCTCTGCCCTCCTACTTCAGAAGTAAACAAGCATCACGAGACTGCGGCTCTGTGACACAGCTAGGCTGGGAGGGAGAGTAGGAGAGCCACTGACGCAGGCAACACTCGATATTGCTCCTGCGTCCCCCGATAATACCCTACATTCATGCCTGCGCCATGGTGGCCTGAGAGCCCTCTCCCTCGTTTCCTCTCTTACCGAATTTGGCAAGAGCAGAATCATTAAACTGTGAAATTGTAAAAAAAAAAAAAAAAAAAAAAACGTGTGAGAGTGAGAGAAATGCTGCGTTCAAAGCACTGGGAACTCGGTACTCGGAAATCTCAGACTTCCGAGCGTTCAAGACAACTGGGAACTCGGAAAAAACGAGCTTCTACTTTCCGACCTGAAGATCACTGACATCATGATTTGACCTCGTTGTTTGGGGGCAAAAAAGTAGGTTTAATCATGATGTCAGTGTTCTTCGGTCGGAAAGTCGGCGCTCTAGAAAGATCCCCAAATTTCTGACTTGGAATTCCGAGTTGGATGAACGTTCAAAAAAAATTCCCAGTCGAAGCTCGTTTTTTTCAGAGTTCCCAGTTGCTTTGAACGCACTGAAGTCGGATGTCAGAGAATTCCGAGTTCCCAGTTGCCTTGAAAGCAGCAAGATCCCACGGCGCGCTCTGTAGTTTGTTACATAAGGCGCGCGCGCCCACTGGCCTATTTTTACTGCGCCCAGGCTCCCAACCGTAATGCAAGAGTACATTTGCCTTCACTGTGAGCAAAAGGGGAGAAGGCCCGTTGGATGCTTCCTGTATTCCGTATTTGAGCACAGATAGCCTACGTTTCACGCAGGGAGAGAGGAGAGAGCACCTCTCAACACAGAAAACAGAAAAATCATTACCCAAATATGGTTATATTATATATTTTTGTTTTTATAATGACGCAGAGTCATTGGTCCTGAATCTTGGTGCGTCAGCGGCAGGTGAAGACAAAGCTCTGCCCTGATGGCTATCGCGCTCCCTCCCGAACCTCAAATCCTGCCAGTCCCATCCCGGATTCTGGTCCCGTAGACTAGAGGGGAGGCGGTCTGTTGTGAAAAACAGCCTGTCTGTCTGCCAGACGAGGTGATGTAAGGTCATGTTTTTCTGTCTGGTGGTAGGCCTAGGCTACTACATTTGGCCGGTGAAGCAGATTTTCGTGGGTGATAGCTGATGGGAGGCTTTAGTCACCTATAAAAATTATGACCCCACTTTAATTAGAAAATGACGTTAACATCTTTATTATTTCATGTTGTATATGGAAATGCCATCTTGTAGTGGTTTAAAACGAAGATGCACTGCACCTGACAGATAGTCAAACATAGATATCTAACCCTTATGCATTTTCAACTAAGATCCCTAAACAGTCAGTTCGCCCACCACATAAGTGGCCTATGTAAGTGGCATGAAGATGAAACCACTGAAAGTCACCCCCCCACTCCTCTTTATTCCTGTTAAAGACATTTCTGCTGACTCAGCAGCCAGTCAACTCTGTCCTCAGCACCAAGGTCATTTACACACTGCCCTGCACAGGTCAATTATGCCACCAATAGCACTGATTTGACTGGTGCAGCACTGGAAATGGAATCAAATCATGCAATGACATCAGCCTGACATGCTGACCACACCGCTCGCGTCACAAAGTAAATTTACACATGTTATACAATCATTGCAACCACACTGCTCGCGCGCGTCAACGAGCATCTGCGTAGCAGGCGCTAAAATAGAACTTGGTTCTATTTGTGACACTTGATGCGATGCAAGTCCCATCTCCTCATTGGTTTTTAGGAGCATATACCCACGTGGGTGATTGAAAGATGAACTGAGGTACCACACTCCAGTCCAGTTGGTGGTGGTAATGCACCTTAAAGTTGTTTGCCAACCGCCATATAAAGTCCAAAGAAGAAGAAGAATCCTGAAGGAGGAGAGATTAATAGAAACGAACTCGGTTCACCCTTTTATCTGTGGATTCATTGTTGGAGTAGAGGATCTTGTGCATTTCAGGTAAAATAACAACCCCATTTTTATATCCCAGGACAAATTATCTAGCAACAGTAAGCTAGCTAGCTAAATTTACATACATGTTTAATGCTTTTTGACCTGGCCCCAAATTAATATATTTGGTTCAGAGTTAGTTTTGATATTTCCACCTGCGTGTCCTGATTGCGTCTGGTGTGGGTGGACAAAATCAACATGTGCGCAATGACGCACACGCGCGCCCGGTCTAGTCAGCATGTAACCCGCTCTCTCCCTCAGTTCCCCTACAGCTGTTGAATTGGTCAATTTAATAAATGCATGAGAGAGTCAGGACCTGATAGGGTAAAGGCCTGTATTTAATTTTGGTGCAGGCTTCACCACCTCCCACAACCGTGAAGTTTTGATAACCGTGTAAATCTCTCTAGGACAAGGTGACTTTTATCAATATATTCACCTGTATTTACCCCCCAAAAATGAAATGCTAATTAGCTGCTAATGTGGCTATTGTAAAGACCTACAAATGCCATGATGATGTGGATGAGACTGCCAAATCAAGGCAAATGTAAGAATCTCTGTATTAACTATCTAATGTTAGCTAAATGTAGTAATGAATAAATAGGCTACATTTCTTTAAATGGACAATTCTGTGAACTGTCTTGTGCAAGTTTTAAATTGACACAATACCTGTTAGCAAAGGTATCAGCTAGAGATGACGTGCAGGAGCTTGCAGGGATTTGTAGTTTTGCGTGATGTCTACTTTGATGCTAATTACAATTTTCAAATCTGAGAGTAAATAGAGCCTAATATATTGATAAAAGTCTTGTCCGAGAGAGATTTCTATGGTTATCAAAACGTCAGGGTAAGTCGACATTTTACACAGGCCTTATTATTATATATTTTTTAAAATCCCCTATGGGAAAAATGAATGGTGGAAAAATTATTGGAACATTTCCCTGTTTTACCGCTAGGTTTTATGGGTATTATGACACCTCCACTGTGGGGCTCTATTGACCTTACACTGTACCAGTCAGAGGGGGGTATCTGGTGTAGTTGTCTTCCACAGTACTTCTTAAAGAGAGATTTGAATCTAGATTCTCCCTTTACACTACAGAAGTATCTTTCTCTTAGACCTAGTTTGTGTTGTCAAAGTAGTGTATTGTAAAGAGGCCCTAAGACTCTTTAGTATAACATGATTCATTTATGAAGCGCGGGAGTGCTGATAAATCGAATGGGATTTTAATAGGTTGAGGATTTTACATATTCATCTTTAGACCATGTTGATGTGAAGGAGACGACCAGGGAAGACTGGAGACCATCTTGCATCTCCTCTACCTGGTTGGTTAACTCTAGCACCCAGAACTAACAGCCATTATACTACTGCAGCACCCTGTTATAAAACCTGTTTACCTATGTCATTATGGGGGAGTATGCAAGGCTGTATCATAGAGAATGCTCGTGATCTACAGGATGGTCAGGGTGGTTGCTATAACATTTTAATGATAGTCTATGGTAAGGATGGCTATAACATTGAGAGTGCCTCTGATAGGCTGATAGCGAGTGGAGCGAAGAGAGAGAAAGAGAGGAGCAGAATGGGAGATGAGGCGTGTGATAAGAGCTTGATACCTTAATCAAGAGAGAGGGAGAAAGAGAAGATGGAAAGGGTGGTTGGTGGGCTTTGGGGGGGGGGGCTCTATTTGCATTACCCATAAACCCCCTCCAGTATAAAATGCAAATGAGGAGTATTTAAAACTCCAATAAGGTGTGTGATAGGCCCATAGAGTGCCTTCCTTGCCTGGATGGCGTCAGTCCATAGCCGTGTACACACCCTGCTCCTCTTTCATGTCTTACATTTACATTTTAGTCATTTAGCAGACGCTCTTATCCAGAGCGACTTACAGTTAGTGAGTTCATACATTTTTCATACTGACCCCCCGTCTTCTCCACCCTCTTAGGTAACTATACTGAACAAAAATATAAACGCACCATGCAACAATTTCAAAGATTTTATTGAGTTACAGTTCATATAATGAAATCAGTCAATTAAAATAAATTCACTAGGCCCTAATCTATGGATTTCACATGACTGGGAATACAGATATGCATCTGTTGGTAACAGATACAGTACCATAAAAAAAAAAAGTAGGGGCGTGGATCAGAAAACCAGTCAGTATCTGGTGTGACCACCATTTGCCTCATGTAGCGCGACACATCTCCTTCGCATAGAGCTCATTAGGCTGTTGATTGCGATCGGTGGAATGCTGTCCCATTCCTCTTCAATGGCTGTGCGAAGTTGCTGGATATTGGCGGGAACTGGAACACGCTGTCGTAAACGTAGATCCAGAGCATCCCAAACATGCTCAATGGGTGACATGTCTGGTGAGAATGTAGGCCAGGGAAGAACTGGGACATTTTCAGCTTAAAGGAATTGTGTACAGATACTTGCGACATGGCGCCGACAGACATGGCAACTCTGCTTCCAGCTCCTAAGCAACTTTGCAGTATTAAAAAAAAGGTGTTATTTCTTACATTATTAGCCCAGAACGTTTTTTTGTGTTATTACATACAGACAGAAATAACTTTTGGATATCAGAGCAGCGGTAACTCACCAGCATTCCGACCAGAAATACGACTTTCCTAAATTGGATCCTTTGTTCATACCCCCCAAGGCAATTTAACTTAACTCAGAGGCTGCTCCAAGACGCCACCGGCAGAGAAGAGGTATTTGGAGTGGATTTCTAGTCCAACTCAGGAGGCATTCACACCATCTACCGCTTCCAAGTATACAGTGCATTCGGAAAGTATTCAGACCCCTTCCCTTTTACCACATTGTGTTACGTTACAGCCTTATTCTAAAATGTATTACTTTTTTATTTCTCAACAATCTACACACAATACCCCATACTGACGAAGCAAAAACATGTTTTTAGACATTTTTGCAAATGTATATATACACTACCAGCCAAAAGTGTCACGAGTTACAAAGCCAGAACCCAGAAGCAGACCAGGACAAGGTAAGTTGAAACGAAGGTGAGTGTTTATTTACAAATTCAAGAGTGATGCTGAATAATCCAGGGAACAGAGCGGGCGGCGTTGATTAGTTGTTGGGGGTGCAGTGGTTGATCCAATCATGGCTCGGCAGCCGCCGACCACCAGGCAGAGGTAGGATGAAGGTTCCGGACGAGTGATGTTCATGGCTAACGATCCGGCAGGGAATGGATGTTAGGCCAGAGCCTAAGAAGGGTGATGATCAGGACCAGGTGTGCAGATTGCTGATGGGATGCAGGTGCGGAAATCAAGAGAGCTCCCCGGAGCGTTCCAGAACCCTCGGGAAACTGGAGATCACGAGCAGAAAAACTAGTCCACAGACAGGACCCGACTCAGACTGCCGGGATCGTTACAGTACCCCCCTCCGGCGAAACGCCACCGGGCGGACTCCCCGGAGCGCCAGGATGGAGGCGGTAGAAGTCACGGATGAGGTCAGCATCTAGGATCTGTCGCCGCGGAATCCAACTCCTCTCTTCAGGACCATACCCCTCCCAGTCCACGAGATACTGGAAACCCCGGCCCCGCCGTCTGGAATCCATGATGCGTCGCACCGTGTAGGCAGGACCACCTCCGATCATCCGAGGAGGAGGAGGAGGAGGCGGAGGAGGCAACAGAGGACTGAGGAAAACAGGCTTGAGGCAGGAGACATGAAAGGTGGGATGGACTCTGAGCGTCCTCGGGAGTTTGAGTCGAACTGCCACCGGATTGATCACCTTCTCCACCACAAACGGACCAATGAACTTCGGTAACAACTTCCTAGACTCAGTCCGTAAAGGAAGATCCCGTGTGGCCAACCAGACCCTATCTCCGATGGTATAGGTGGGAGCGGGGATCCGGCGACGATTCGCCTGGAGCTGATACCGGTCCGAAACTCTAAGGAGTGCCTTTCTGGCCCGATGCCAGGTCCGGTGGCAACGACGAATATGGGCCTGAACAGAAGGCACTGAGAGCTCCTTCTCCTGAGAAGGGAACAAGGGAGGTTGGTAGCCATACAGGCACTGGAAGGGAGACATCCCAGTGGCAGATGTAGGGGAGAGTATTGTGGGCATACTCAACCCAAGGCAACTGAGAGACCCAGGAGGTGGGGTTGGAAGAGGCCAGGCAGCGTAGCGTGGATTCCATCTTCTGGTTGGCTCTCTCCGCCTGACCATTAGATTGGGGGTGAAAACCAGATGTGAGACTGACTGTAGCTCCAATGGCCAAACAGAAGGACTTCCAGACAGCAGAGGTAAACTGAGGGCCACGGTCGGAAACGATATCACTGGGCAAACCGTGGACCCTGAAAACCTCCCTAACCAGGATCTCGGACGTCTCCGAGGCAGAGGGAAGCTTGGCAATTGGCACAAAGTGGGCGAACTTGCTGAATCTGTCCACGATAGTCAGAACGACCGTGTTCCCCTCAGAAGCGGGCAACCCAGTGACAAAGTCCAGGGCCAGATGCGACCATGGTCGCGGGGAATAGGAAGGGGGTGAAGTAGTCCAGAGCTGGGCCGATTGGTACTCTTATTCTGCGCACACACTGGACAGGCAGCAACATAACCCCGAGTATCCTCGGCCATGGCAGGCCACCAAAAAGCGTCTGCGAAGAAACGCCATCGTCCGAGCCACGCCAGGGTGACAAGCCATCTTGCTGGCGTGGGACCATTTGAGGACCGCAGGACGAACCGACTCAGGCACAAACAACCGACCGGGTGGACCGTTACCGGGACCGGGCTGCGTCCGAAGGGCCGCCATCACCTCCTCCTCAATCTTCCACCTAACAGCTCCCACGACGCAGTTCCGGGGGAGAATTGTCTCGGTCTTGGACCCACTCTCCTCCGTCTTGGAGAACATCCGAGACAAGGCGTCCGCCTTGCCGTTCTTAGATCCAGGTCGAAACGTCAGGGAAAAATTGAATCGTCCGAAAAACAACGACCACCTGGCCTGGCCGGGGAGTTGAGACGTCTAGCCGATTGCACGTAAGCAAGATTCTTGTGGTCAGTCCAGACAATAAACGGTTGCTCCGCCCCCTCCAACCAGTGGCGCCACTCCTCCAAGGCAAGTTTCACCGCGAGAAGCTCCCGGTTACCCACATCGTAATTCCTCTCCGCAGGCGAAAGGCGGCGAGTAGTAGGCGCAGGGATGGAGTTTACTGTCCGTGGAGCATCGCTGCGACAGGATGGCGCCAACTCCCACATCAGACGCGTCCACTTCAACGACGAACTGACGGGCCGTGTCCGGTTGAGAGAGAATCGGTGCGTTGGTGAATCGCCTCTTCAAATCCAGAAACGCTCGATCCGCCTCCGGATTCCACTTGAAGCTCCTGATACTGGAAGTCAAGGCAGTTAACGGAGCGGCCACACGGCTGTAATCCCGGATGAATCTGCGGTAGAAATTCGCAAACCCCAAAAATCTCTGGAGCTGCAATCTCGTACCGGGCTGGGCCCATTCCAGAACCGCTCTAACCTTCTCCTGGTCCATCCTAATCTCTCCCCTGGAGATGATGTACCCGAGAAAGGATGTCGTGTGGGCGTGAAACTCGCACTTCTCGGCCTTCACGAACAGGCGATTCTCCAACAATCGCTGCAGAACCTGCCGGACATGCTGGACGTGGTCGGAAGGTTCCTTCGAGAAGATCAGAATGTCATCCAGATAAACAAACACAAAGAGACCGATCATATCTCTCAGGACGTCGTTCACCATACTCTGGAATACCGCTGGAGCATTGGTCAGTCCAAACGGCATCACCTGATACTCGAAGTGACCCATCGGTGTATTGAAACCCGTCAACCACTCGTCTCCCTCTCTGATCCGGACCATGTGATACGCATTGCGTAGGTCTAGCTTGGTGAACACCGTAGCACCCTGTAAGGAGTCGAAGGCAGAACTCATCAAGGGCAGGGGATACTTGTTCTTGACCGTGATGTCATTCAACCCCCGATAATCAATACACGGTCGAAGAGAGCCATCCTTCTTACCCACAAAGAAGAATCCTGCCCCCCAGGGGTGATGACGAGGGACGAACGAGACCAGCAGCTAGGGACTCCTTGATGTAGGTCTCCAAAGCCTCACGTTCAGGGCGGGAGATACTGTATAACCTTCCCTTGGGGTAGACAGCTCCAGGGAACAGGTTGATGGCACAATCATATGGTCGGTGGGGAGGGAGTGACAGAGCCTTCTGCTTACTGAACACTTCCCCCAAATCGTGATATGTCTCGGGAACCAGGGACAAATCTGGGGTTTAGCCTCAATCACCTGACTGGGAACCGAATGGGGACAGGCAGTCTTGAGACAGTTAGCATGACAATCAAGGCTCCAACTCGTTACCTTGCCCGTCACCCAATCGAACGTGGGATTGTGTTCCTTCAGCCAGGGGTATCCAAGGACCAGAGGAACATGGGAAGACGGCAGAATGAAGAATGAAATCATCTCCGAATGATTCCCGACAACAGCATCTTAACCGGTTCAGTCCTCATCGTGATACGTGCCAGACTACTGCCGTTCAGAGTGGTCGCTTCAATGGCTTCCGGCAATTGCTCCTTGGAAAGCCCCAGCTGTTCCACCAACTCGGCATCAAGAAAGCTTCCATCGGCACCTGAATCGATAAAAGCGTTAATCGCTAAGCTCTGATTCCTGTTCACAAGGGTAGCCGGAAACGGGGTCTGACAGAGGTATTGAGAGGTCGAAACTGGCTCGCTAAAAGTCCTCCCAACTTTAGCGAGCCGCGCAGTTTGGACGACCGCCGGGAACAGGTGGCGAAGTAATGTCCCGAACCACCACAGTAGAGGCAACAGTTAGTCCTACGTCTGAGTTGGCGTTCCTCCTTGGTTAACCCGTGCCGCCCTACTTGCATTGGTTCCGAATCGGGAGACAGGACCTCTCCACTAATCCTGTGTGGTGGACGATGATCGACGTATTCTGGTCCATTCCCCGACCCGACTGGAACCTGAGAAGCTGATCGATTGGACGGACCCCATTGCTTCTCCCTCCTTCGCTCTCGGACTCGATTATCCACCCGAATAGACAAGGCTACCAAGCTGTCCAGGTCACTAGGCTCCGGATAGGAGATCAACTCATCCTTGAGCTGCTCCGACAGACCCTGGTAAAAGGCCGCTTGCAGAGACTCCTCATTCCACCCACTCTCCACAGCCAACGTCTTGAACTCGATCACGAAGTCGGCCACGCTGCGAGTTCCTTGGTGAAGCGAAAACAGGCGCCTAGCTGCGTCCCTCCCTCGGACGGAATGGTCGAAAAGCTTCCTCAGCTCGGCCGTGAACCCCTGGTATGAAGCCATGCAGGGGTCTTGTCGTTCCCAAACGGCTGAAGCCCACTCCAGCGCTCGACCACGCAGCAACTCAATCACAAAGGCTATCCTAGCCTTGTCTGTGGCATAAGAGTAGGGCTGTAGATCGAACACTAACCCACACTGCATAAGGAAAGAACGGCATCTTCCCAGCTCCCCCTCATACTTATCCGGCGTCGGAACCTTGGGCTCACGGAAGGACACCGCTCCAGACGCGGCAGGCGAGATGGGTGAAACCGGTAGTGGATCCTCCACCGGAAACTTGCGCTGGTTCTGGACCTCCGTCAGACCGGTAGAAAGGTTCCGAACTGCCAACGCGATCTCCTGTAGCTCCGTGCTATGATGGCCCAACATCTTCTCCTGATGGGTAATGGCATGGCGAACAGAGTCCAGGTCCGCTGGGTTCATTACTGGCCGGATCGTTCTGTCACGAGTTACAAAGCCAGAACCCAGAAGCAGACCAGGACAAGGTAAGTTGAAACGAAGGTGAGTGTTTATTTACAAATTCAAGAGTGATGCTGAATAATCCAGGGAACAGAGCGGGCGGCGTTGATTAGTTGTTGGGGGTGCAGTGGTTGATCCAATCATGGCTCGGCAGCCGCCGACCACCAGGCAGAGGTAGGATGAAGGTTCCGGACGAGTGATGTTCATGGCTAACGATCCGGCAGGGAATGGATGTTAGGCCAGAGCCTAAGAAGGGTGATGATCAGGACCAGGTGTGCAGATTGCTGATGGGATGCAGGTGCGGAAATCAAGAGAGCTCCCCGGAGCGTTCCAGAACCCTCGGGAAACTGGAGATCACGAGCAGAAAAACTAGTCCACAGACAGGACCCGACTCAGACTGCCGGGATCGTTACAAAAAGTATGGACACACCTACTCATTCAAGGGTTTTTCTTAATTTTTTACTGTTTTTTACATTGTAGAATCATAGTGAAGATATCAAAACTATGAAAAACACATATGGAATCATGTAGTAACCAAAAAAAGTGTTAAACAAATCAAAATATATTTTATATTTGAGATTTTTCAAATTGCCACCCTTTGCCTTGATGACAGCTTTCTACACTCTTGGCATTCTCTCAACCAGCTTCATGAGTTAGTCACCTGGAATGCATTTCAATTAACAGATGAGTCTTCTTAAAAGTGAATTTGTGGAATTTCTTTCCTTCTTAATGTGTTTGAGCCAATCAGTTGTGCTGTGACAAGGTAGGGGGGGTATACAGAAGATAACCCTATTTGGTAAAAGACCAAGTCCACATTATGGCAAGGACAGCTCAAATAAGCAAAGAGAAACAACAGTCCATTATTACTTTAAGACATCAAAGTCAGTCAATCTAAAACATTTCAAGAACTTTGAACGAGTGCAGTCGCAAAAACCATCAAGCGCTATGATGAAACTGGCTCTCATGAGGACCGCCACAGGAAAGGAAGATCCAGAGTTACCTCTGCTGCAGAGGATACGTTCATTAGAGTTACCAGCCTCAGAAATTGCAGCCCAAATAAATGCTTCACAGAGTTCAAGTCACAGACACATCTCAACATCAACTGTTCAGAGGGGACTATGGAAATCAGGCCTTCATGGTCGAATTGCTACAAAGTAACCATTACTAAAGGAAACCAATAAGAAGAAGAGACCTGCTTGGGCCAAGAAACATGAGCAATGGACATTAGACCAGTGGAAATTTGTCCTTTGGTCTGGAGTCCAAATTGGAGATTTTTGGTTCCAACCGCCATGTCTTTGTGAGACGCGGTGTGGGTGAACGGATGATCTCTGCATGTGTAGTTCCCACCGTAAAGCATGGAGGAGGAGGTGTTATGGTGTGGGGGTGCTTTGCTGGTGACACTGTCTGTGATTTATTTAGAATTCAAGGCACACTTAACCAGCATGGCTACCACAGCATTCTGCAGCGATACGCCATCCCATCTGGTTTGGGTTTAGTGGGACTATCATTTGTTTTTCAACAGGACAATGACCCAACACACTTCCAGGCTGTGGAAGGGCGATTTTACCAAGAAGGAGAGTGATGGAATGCTGCATCAGATGACCTGGCCTCCACAATCCCCCGACCTCAACCCAATTGAGATCGTTTGGGATGAGTCAGACGGCAGAGTGAAGGAAAATCAGCCCAAAAGTGCTCAGCATATGTGGGAACTCCTTCAAGACTGTTGAAAAAGCATTCCAGGTGAAGCTGGTTGAGAGAATGCCAAGAGTGTGCAAAGTTGTAATCAAGGCAAAGGGTGGCTATTTGAAGAATCTCAATTTGTTTAACCCTTTTTCTGGTTACTAGGAGATTCCATATGTGTTATTTCATAGTTTTGATGTCTTCACTATTATTCTACAATGTAGAAAATAGTAAAAATAAAGAAAAACCCTGGAATGAGTAGGAGTGTCCAAACTTTTGACTGGTACTATATATACACTACCGTCACTTAGAAATGTCCTTGGTTTCCATGAAAACATACATGAAATGAATTTGAACAGGAAATATAGCAAAATTCATTGGAAATGTAGTCATTGACAAGGTTAGAATTAATTATTTTTAATGGAAATAATAATTGTGTCCTTCAAACTTTGCTTTCGTCAAAGAATCCTCCATTTGCAGCAATTACAGCCTTGCAGACCTTTGGCATTCTAGTTGTCGATTTGTTGAGGTAATCTGAAGAGATTTCACCCCATGCTTCCTGAAACACCTCCCACAAGTTGGATTGGCTTGATGGGCACTTCTTACGTACCATACGGTCAAGCTGCTCCCACAACAGCTCAATAGGGCTGAGATCCGGTGACTGTACTGGCCACTCCATTATAGACAGAATACCAGCTGACTGCTTCTAACCTAAATAGTTCTTGCATAGTTTGGAGCTGTGCTTTGGGTCATTGTCCTGTTGTAGGAGGAAATTGGCTCCAGTCAAGCGCCGTCCACAGGGTATAGGAATGGTGTTGCAAAATGGAGTGATAGCCTTCCTGCTTCAAGATCCCTTTTACCCTGTATAAATCTCCAACTTTACCACAACCAAAGCACCCCCAGACCATCACATTGCCTCCACCATGCTTGACAGATGGCATCAAGCACTCCTCCAGCATCTTTTCATTTGGTCTGCGTCTCACTAATGTTCTTCTTTGTGATCCGAACACCTCATACTTCGATTCGTCTGTCCATAACACTTTTTTCCAATCTTCCTCTGTCCAGTGTCTGTGTTCTTTTGCCCATCTTAATCTTTTATTTTTATTGACCAGTTTTTGATATGTATTTTTCTTTGCAACTCTGCCTAGAAGGTCAGCATCCCGGAGTCGCATCGTCACTGTTGATGTTGAGACTGGTGTTTTGTAGGTACTATTGAATGAAGCTGCCAGTTGAGGACCTGTGAGGTGTCTGTTTCTCAAACTAGACACTCTAATATATTTGTCCTCCCACTCCGCTTTCTATTCTGGTTAGAGCCAGTTTGCGCTGTTCTGTGAAGGGAGTAGTACACAGAAGAAAGTTATTTGTTTCTGGCCATTTTGAGCCTGTAATCCAACCCACAATTGCTGATGCTCCAGATACTCAACTAGTCTCAAGAAGGCCAGTTCTATTGCTTCTTTAATCAGCACAACAGTTTTCAGCTGTGCTAACATAATTGCAAAAGGGGTTTCTAATGATCAATTAGCCTTTTAAAATGATAAACTTGGATTAGCAAACAGAACTTGCCATTGGAACACAGGACTGATGGTTGCTGATAATGGGCCTCTGTACGCCTATTTAGATATTCCATTAAAAATCAGCCATTTCCAGCTACAATATCCATTTACAACAATAACAATGTCTACCCTGTACTTCTGATCAATTTGATGTTATTTTAATGGACTTTTTTTCTTTCGAAAACAAGGACATTTCTAAATTACCCCAAACTTTTGAATGGTAGTGTGTGTGTGTGTGTGTGTGTGTGTGTGTGTGTGTGTGTGTGTGTGTGTGTGTGTGTGTGTGTGTGTGTGTGTGTATATATATTACAGTGAGGGAAAAAAGTATTTGATCCCCTGCTGATTTTGTCCACTGACAAAGACATGATCAGTCTATAATTTTAATGTGAGGTTTATTTGAACAGTGAGAGACAGAATAACAACAAAAACATCTTATTTGACCCCTCTGCAAAACATGACTTAGTACTTGGTGGCAAAACCCTTGTTGGCAATCACAGAGGTCAGACGGATTTTGTCCCACTCCTCTTTGCAGATCTTCTCCAAGTCATTAAGGTTTCGAGGCTGACGTTTGGCAACTCGAACCTTCAGCTCCCTCCACAGATTTTCTATGGGATTAAGGTCTGGAGACTGGCTAGGCCACTCCAGGACCTTAATGTCCTTCTTCTTGAGCCACTCCTTTGTTGCCTTGGCCGTGTGTTTTGGGTCATTGTCATGCTGGAATACCCATCCACGACCCATTTTCAATGCCCTGCCTGAGGGAAGGAGGTTCTCACCCAAGATTTGATGGTACATGGCCCTGTCCATCGTCCCTTTGATGCGGTGAAGTTGTCCTGTCCCCTTAGCAGAAAAACACCCCCAAAGCATAATGTTTCCACCTCCATGTTTGACGGTGGGGATGGTGTTCTTGGGGTCAAAGTCAGCATTCCTCCTCCTCCAAACACGGCGAATTGAGTTGATGCCAAAGAGATCGATTTTGGTCTCATCTGACCACAACACTTTCACCCAGTTCTCCTCTGAATCATTCAGATGTTCATTGGCAAACTTCAGACGGGCCTGTATATGTGCTTTCTTGAGCAGGGGGACCTTGCGGGCGATGCAGGATTTCAGTCCTTCACGGCGTAGTGTGTTACCAATTGTTTTCTTGGTGACTATGGTCCCAGCTGCCTTGAGATCATTGACAAGATCCTCCCGTGTAGTTCTGGGCTGATTCCTCACTGTTCTCATGATCATTGCAACTCCACGAGGTGAGATCTTGCATGGAGCCCCAGGCCGAGGGAGATTGACAGTCTTTTCTTCCATTTGCGAATAATCGCACCAACTGTTGTCACCTTCTCACCATGCTGCTTGGCGATGGTCTTGTAGCCCATTCCAGCCTTGTGTAGGTCTACAATCTTGTCCCTGACATCCTTGGAGAGCTCTTTGGTCTTGGCCATGGGTGGAGAGTTTGGAATCTGATTGATTGATTGCTTCTGTGGACAGGTGTCTTTTATACAGGTAACAAGCTGAGATTAGGAGCACTCCATTTAAGAGTGTGCTCCTAATCTCAGCTCGTTACCTGTATAAAAGACACCTGGGAGCCAGAAATCTTTCTGATTGAGAGGGGGTCAAATACTTATTTCCCTCATTAAAGTGCAAATCAATTTATAACATTTTTGACATGCGTTTTTCTGGATTTTCTTGTTGTTATTATGTCTCTCACTGTTCAAATAAACATACCATTAAAATTATAGACTGATCATTTCTTTTTCAGTGGGCAAACGTACAAAATCAGCAGGGGATCAAATACTTTTTTCCCTCACTGTATATATATATATATACAATATATGCCTTTTTTTACATAAGTATTCAGACCCTTTGCTATGAGACTCAGGTGCATCCTGTTTCCATTGATTATCCTTGAGATGTTTCTACAACTTGATTGGAGTCCACCTGTGTTGTATGTAATTGATTGGATATGATTTGGAAACTGTCTATATAAGGTCCCACAGTTGACAGTGCATGTCAGAGAAAAATCCATCCATGAGGTCAAAAGAATTGTCCGTAGAGCTCCGAGACAAGATTGTGTTGAGGCACAGATCTCGGGAAGGGTACCAACAAATTCTGCAGCATTGAAGGTCCCCAAGAACACAGTGGCCTCCATCATTCTTAAATGGAAGAAGTTTGGAACCACCAAGACTCTTCCTAGAGCTGGCCGCCCGGCCAAACTGAGCAATCAGGGGAAAAGGGCCTTGGTCAGGAAGGTGACCAAGAACCTTCCAGAAGGACAACCATCTCTGCAGCACTCCACCAATCAGGCCTTTATTGAGAGTGGCCAGACGGAAGCCACTCCACAGTAAAAGGCACATGACAGCCCTCTTGGACTTTGCCAAAAGGCACCTAAAGGACTCTCAGACCATGAGAAACAAGATTCTCTGGTCTGATGAAACCAAGATTGAACTCTTTGGCCTGAATTCCTAGCGTCACGTCTGGAGGAACCCTGGACCATCCCTACGGTGAAGCATGGTGGTGGCAGCATCATGCTGTGGGGATGTTTATCAGCGACAGGTACTGGGAGACTAGTCATGATCAAGGTAAAGATGAACTGAGCAAAGTACAGAGAGATCCTTGATGAAAACCTGCTCCAGAGCGCTCACGACCTCAGACTGGGGCAAAGGTTCACCCTCCAACAGGACAACAACCCTAAGCACACAGCCAAGACAGCGCAGGAGTGGCTCGGGACAAGCCTCTGAATGTCCTTGAGGGTCCCAGCCAGAGCCCGGACTTGAACCCGATCTAACATCTCTGGAGAGACCTGAAAAATGCTGTGCAGCGACGCTACCCATCCAACCTGACAGAGCTTGAGAGGATCTGCAGAGAAGAATGGGAGAAAATTCCAAAATACAGGTGTGCCAAGCTTGTAGTGTCATACCCAAGAAGACTCGAGGCTGTAATCGCTGCCGAAGGTGCTTCAACAAAGTACTGAGGAAAGGGTCTGAATACTTATGTAAATGTCATATTTCCGTTTTTTATCTTTAATAAAGGGCTCCGACATTGCTCATCCTAATATTTATATATTTCTTAATTCCAATACTTTACTTCTAGATCTGTGTGTATTGTTGTGAATTGTTAGATATTACTGCACTGCTGGAGCTAGGAACACAAGCATTTCGCTACACCCGCAAAAACATCTGCTAAATATGTGTATTTGACCAATACAATTTGATTTATCATGCTGAAACATGAGGTGATGGCAGCGGATGAATGGCACGACAATGGGCCTCTGGCTCTCGTCACGGTATCTCTGTGCATTCAAATTGCAATCGATAAAATGCAATTGTGTTCATTGTCCATAGCTTTTGCCTGCCCATACCATAACCCAACCGCCACCTTGGGGCACTGTGTTCACAATGTTGTCATCAGCAAACCGCTCCCCCACATGATGCAATACACGCTGTCTGCCATCTGCCCGGTACAATTGAAACCAGTGAAGAGCACACTTCTGCAGCGTGCCAGTGGCCATTGAAGGTGAGCATTTGCCCACTGAAGTCGGTTATGATGTCGAATTGCAGTCAGGTCAAAACCATGGTGAGGGCGACGATCACGCAGATAAGCTTCCCTGAGATGGTTTCTGACAGTTTGTGCAGAAATTCTTCAGTTGTGCAAATCCACAGTTTCATCAGCTGTCCGGGTGGCTGGTCTCAGATGATCCTGCAGGTGAAGAAGCCGGATGTGGAGGTCCTGGGCTGGCGTGGTTAGATATGGTCTGCGGTTGTGAGGCCAGATGGACGTACTGCTAAATTCTCTAAAATGACATTGGCTTATGGTAGAGAAATTAACATTCAATTCTCTGGCAACAGCTCTAGTGGCAATTACTGCAGTCAGCATGTCAATTGCCCGCTCCCTCAAAACTTGAGTCATATGTGGCATTGTGTTGTGTGACAAAACTGCACATTTTAGAGTGGCCTTTTATTGTCCCCAGCACAAGGTGCACCTGTGTAATGATCATGCTGTTTAATCAGTTAATTGAAATGCCACATCTGTCAGGTGGATGGACTATCTTGGCAATGGAGAAATGCTCACTAACAGGGATGTAAACTAATTTGTGCACAACATTTGAGAGAAATAAGGTTTTTGTGCTAACTGAACATTTCTGGGATCTTTTATTTCAGCGTTTATATTTTTGTTCAGTGTATTATCAAGACACCTGCTGCTAACTCTTAACTGGTTAGGACAGCTCACAAGGTCTCATAAATATCGGTTGACTAGGTGGGAGTCTTATGACTAAAGAGGCTTCATACATATCTTTTATTTTTACCCATGAGAGTAAAATGTCTCAATTTTCAGCACTGACGACCAATTTCCTACTCTGAGACGCTTAGTGGATACTGGCCCAGGTAAGACTATCTAACACACACACACATGCCACACAAACACCCCCCCACCCCACATACAGTGAGGGAAAAAAGTATTTGATCCCCTGCTGATTTTGTACGTTTGCCCACTGACAAAGAAATTATCAGTCTATAATTTTAATGGTAGGTTTATTTGAACAGTGAGAGACAGAATAACAACAACAAAAATCCAGAAACGCATGTCAAAAATGTTATACATTTATTTGCATTTTAATGAGGGAAATAAGTATTTGACCCCCTCTCAATCAGAAAGATTTCTGGCTCCCAGGTGTCTTTTATACAGGTAACGAGCTGAGATTAGGAGCACACTCTTAAAGGGAGTGCTCCTAATCTCAGTTTGTTACCTGTATAAAAGACACCTGTCCACAGAAGCAATCAATCAATCAGATTCCAAACTCTCCACCATGGCCAAGACCAAAGAGCTCTTCAAGGATGTCAGGGACAAGTTTGTAGACCTACACAAGGCTGGAATGGGCTACAAGACCATCGCCAAGCAGCTTGGTGAGAAGGTGACAACAGTTGGTGCGATTATTCGCAAATGGAAGAAACACAAAATAACAGTCAATCTCCCTCGGCCTGGGGCTCCATGCAAGATCTCACCTCGTGGAGTTGCAATGATCATCAGAAGGGTGAGGAATCAGCCCAGAACTACACGGGAGGATCTTGTCAATGATCTCAAGGCAGCTGGGACCATAGTCACCAAGAAAACAATTGGTAACACACTGCGCTGTGAAGGACTGAAATCCTGCAGCGCCCGCAAGATCCCCCGGCTCAAGAAAGCACATATACAGGGCCGTCTGAAGTTTGCCAATGAACATCTGAATGATTCAGAGGAGAACTGGGTGAAAGTGTTGTGGTCAGATGAGACCAAAATCGAGCTCTTTGGCATCAACTCAACTCGCCGTGTTTGGAGGAGGAGGAATGCTGCCTATGACCCCAAGAACACCATCCCCACGTCAAACATGGAGGTGGAAACATTATGCTTTGGGGGTGTTTTTCTGCTAAGGGGACAGGACAACTTCATCGCATCAAAGGGACGATGGACCGTCAAATCTTGGGTGAGAACCTCCTTCCCTCAGCCAGGGCATTGAAAATAGGTCGTAGATGGGTATTCCAGCATGACAATGACCCAAAACACACGGCCAAGGCAACAAAGGAGTGGCTCAAGAAGAAGCACATTAAGGTCCTGGAGTGGCCTAGCCAGTCTCCAGACCTTAATCCCATAGAAAATCTGTGGAAGGAGCTGAAGGTTTGAGTTGCCAAACGTCAGCCTCGAACCCTTAATGACTTGGAGAAGATCTGCAAAGATGAGTGGGACAAAATCCCTCCTGAGATGTGTGCAAACCTGGTGGCCAACTACAAAAAATGTCTGACCTCTGTGATTGCCAACAAGGGTTTTGCCACCAAGTACTAAGTCATGTTTTGCAGAGGGGTCAAATACTTATTTCCCTCATTAAAATGCAAATCAATTTATAACATTTTTGACATGAGTTTTTCTGGATTTTCTTGTTGTTATTATGTATCTCACTGTTCAAATATACCTACCATTAAAATTATAGACTGATCATTTCTTTTTCAGTGGGCAAACGTACAAAATCAGCAGGGGATCAAATCATTTTTTCCATCACTGTATATATCCACTGGATCCTACAGTATACTACAATAGCTGAGTAACAAACCCCCAGAGTCCCCAGCCTCTCCATCCCATGCAGTGTCGCCACTACACTGCTGATCACGATTGGTTTCATAATCTGTCATGAAGCAGATTAGTTGATCCTGTGTGATGAGATAAGATTAGGGTCGGGGCTAGAGGGGGGCCATGGGGGACTTACTCCTCTCATTTTAACACAAGCCCCATGCCTCAAATGAACAGCAGCCTATTGCGGCATTTGTAGCCCCCCTCTGCTCTCTCACACACACACACACACCAGTCCTCACCCAATCCTCATCTCCTTGTTCAGTTGCAAGACAGATTATATCCTGAGCCCTGGGGTGTCTGAAGCCTATTGTTTTCACGTTGTCGATCTGATTGTGATCCTGTTGTTGTTATTTATTTTCATTAGCTGTCCCTGGCCATATTTTGGTGTTTTTCCTAAAGTTGTCATGTTCAGGAGCTTAGCCATACAGATTAGCATTTTGTTTTCATGGTTAGCATTAGACTTCACAGTAGTTTAAAACAATGACAACTCGGTGGCCTTGTGGTTAGTGTGTCCGTCCTGAGATTGGAAGGTTGTGAGTTCAATCCCTGGCCGAGTGATACCAAAGACTGTAAAAATGGGACATGATGTGGCTCTGCTTGGCACGCAGCATTAAGGAGATCTGGGGTAAGGTTCTGTGATAGATTAGCGCCCAGGGGGTGTGCTTGTATATTAAGCTGCCTCACTCTACAGAAATAGGAGATAGGCTCCTGCCTTTCCAGCCCGTGCAAGGCTACTTATGACATAACTTTAAAAACAAGTCCAGCGGCGTAGGGGACAATAATCTCCAGTTAAGCTACTCAGAGTCACTCAGATGTTCAATCAGAGCCAAATGGCTACTCACTCCTCTGTTAGGTAAATAACCAAAGATTATATGGGGATCAACAAAACCACAGAGAGAAGCCACCCTGTATGTCTCCAACTTGTGGTATCTGCCCTTAGAGTGTATGTTTGTCTTGTGACTTTTCAAGACTTGACCAGAGAAAAGGAGAATCTCAGTTTGAATATGGACTATAAAAAAGTTTTTGATTTGCTATGGAATGTTAACCCGTAACCTGTGAACCTGTGTGTGACCGGAGGAGGGTCTGGATGGGACATACTGTATATACATATATATATATATATATATATATCTCCGTTACTCTGATGATGTCAGCTTTAATTGACTCAATTCCCTAATTAATACAGTAAATGACAGATTTACATTTCTCTTCTAGTTAATTTCCCCTGTGATTGATATCGCAGACGGAGTGACCTAGAAGAAAGGCAGCATGTGTCGCTTGAGATCTCCTGTGTTTTTGGACATGACTGCCTGCTGCCCTATCGATCCGGCGCACCAATGATTACACTTTTGATTAATTCAGTCAACTAAATCATTGGAATGGACATAATCTATTTTAAATTAATCTCCATATTTGACACTAGGTATATGCGGGGATGTGTGGGGTTGTATTAACATGGAGAAATTAGAGGTTAGGAGTAAAGTAGCTCGTTACCTGTATAAAAGACACCTGGGAGCCAGAAATCTTTCTGATTGAGAGGGGGTCAAATACTTATTTCCCTCATTAAAATGCAAATCATGCGTTTTTCTGGATTATTTTGTTGTTATTCTGTCTCTCACTGTTCAAATAAACCTACCATTAAAATTATAGACTGATCATGTCTTTGTCAGTGGGCAAACGTACAAAATCAGCAGGGGATCAAATACTTTTTCCCCCCATTGTAGATCAGCATACATTTCAAGGGCTCACATCAACACCATTATCCCAGAAACCCTAGACCCACTTAATTTGCATACCGCCCCAACAGATTCACAGATGATGCAATCTCTATTGCGCTCCACACTGCCCTTTCACACCTGGACAAAAGGAACACCTATGTGAGAATGCTATTCATTGACTACAGCTCAGCGTTCAACACCATAGTGCCCTCAAAGCTCATCACTAAGCTAAGGACCCTGGGACTAAACACCTCCCTCTGTAACTGGATCCTGGACTTCCTGACGGGCCGCCCCCAGGTGGTAAGGGTAGGTAACAACACATCCGCCACGCTGATCCTCAACACGGGGGCCCCTCAGGGGTGCGTGCTCAGTCCCCTCCTGTACTCCCTGTTCACTCATGACTGCATGGCCAGGCACGACTCCAACACCATCATTAAGTTTGCCGATGACACAACAGTGGTAGGCCTGATCACCGATAACAACAAGACAGCCTATAGGGAGGAGGTCAGCGACCTGGCGGTGTGGTGCCAGGACAACAACCTCTCCCTCAACGTGATCAAGACAAAGGAGATGATTGTGGACTACAGGAAAAAGAAGAGGACCGAGCATGCCCCCATTCTCAATGACAAGGCTGTAGTGGAGCAGGTTGAGAGCTTCAAGTTCCTTGGTGTCCACATCACCAACAAACTAACATGGTCCAAGCACACCAAGACAGTCGTGAAGAGGGCACGACAAAACCTATTCCCCCTAAGGAGACTGAAAAGATTTGGCATGGGTCCTCAAGTCCTCAAAAAGTTATACAGCTGCACCATCGAGAGCATCCTGACTGGTTGCATCACTGCCTGGTATGGCAACTGCTTGGCCTCCGATTGCAAGGCACTAGAGAGGGTAGTGCGTACGGCCCAGTGCATCACTGGGTCCAAGCTTCCTGCCATCCAGGATCTCTATACCAGGCGGTGTCAGAGGAAGGCCCTAAAAATTGTCAAAGACTCCAGCCACCCTAGTCATAGACTGTTCTCTCTGCTACCGCACGGCAAGCGGTACCAGAGCGCCAAGTCTAGGTCCAAAAGGCTTCTAAACAGCTTCTACCCCCAAGCCATAAGACTACTGAACATCTAATCAAATGGCTACCCAGACTTTTACGCTGCTGCTACTCTGTTTATTATCTATGCATAGTCACTTTAATAACTCCACCTACATGTACAGTGAAGGAAAAAAGTATTTGATCCCCTGCAGATTTTGTGCGTTTGCCCACTGACAAAGACATGATCAGTCTATAATTTTAATGGTAGGTTTATTTGAACAGTGAGAGACATAATAACAACAAAAACATCCAGAAAAACGCATGTCAAAAATGTTATGAATTTATTTGCATTTTAATGAGGGAAATAAGTATTTGACCCCTCTGCAAAACATGACTTAGTACTTGGTGGCAAAACCCTTGTTGGCAATCACAGAGGTCAGACGTTTCTTGTAGTTGGCCACCAGGTTTGCACACATCTCAGGAGGGATATTGTCCCACTCCTCTTTGCAGATCTTCTCCAAGTAATTAAGGTTTCGAGCCTGACATTTGGCAACTGGAACGTTCAGCTCCCTCCACAGATTTTCTATGGGATTAAAGTCTGGAGACTGGCTAGGCCACTCCAGGACCTTAATGTGCTTCTTCTTGAGCCACTCCTTTGTTGCCTTGGCTGTGTGTTTTGGGTCATTGTCATGCTGGAATACCCATCCACGATCCATTTTCAATGCCCTGGCTGAGGGAAGGAGGTTCTCACCCAAGATTTGACGGTACTTGGCCCCGTCCATCGTCCCTTTGATGCAGTGAAGTTGTCCTGTCCCCTTAGCAGAAAAACACCCACAAAGTATAATGTTTCCACCTCCATGTTTGACGTTGGGGATGGTGTTCTTGGGGTCATAGGCAGCATTCCTCCTCCTCCAAACACGGCGAGTTGAGTTGATGCCAAAGAGCTCGATTTTGGTCTCATCTGACCACAACACTTTCACCCAGTTCTCCTCTGAATCATTCAGATGTTCATTGGCAAACTTCATACGGCCCTGTATATGTGCTTTCTTGAGCATGGGGACCTTGCGGGCGCTGCAGGATTTCAGTCCTTCATGGCGTAGTGTGTTACCAATAGTTTTCTTGGTGACTATGGTCCCAGCTGCCTTGAGATCATTGACAAGATCCTCCCGTGTAGTTCTGGGCTGATTCTTCACCATTCTCATGATCATTGCAACTCCAGGAGGTGAGATCTTGCATGGAGCCCCAGGCCGAGGGAGATTGACTGTTATTTTGTGTTTCTTCCATTTGCGAATAATCGCACCAACTGTTGTCACCCTCTCACCAAGCTGCTTGGCGATGGTCTTGTAGCCCATTCCAGCCTTGTGTAGGTCTACAATCTTGTCCCTGACATCCTTGGAGAGCTCTTTGGTCTTGGCCATGGTGGAGAGTTTGGAATCTGATTGATTGATTGCTTCTGTGGACAGGTGTCTTTTATACAGGTAACAAGCTGAGATTATTATTATTATTATTTTTATTTTATTTTTTTTCACCTTTATTTAACCAGGTAAGCCAGTTGAGAACAGGTTCTCATTTACAACTGCGACCTGGCCAAGATAAAGCAAGGCAGTGCAATAAAAACAACACAGAGTTACATATGGGGTAAAAAACATAAAGTCAAAAATACAACAGAAAATATATATACAGTGTGTGCAAATGTAGCAAGTTATGGAGGTAAGGCAATAAATAGGCTATAGTGCAAAATAATTACAATAGTATTAACACTGGAATGATAGATGTGCAAGAGATTATGTGCAAATAGAGATACTGGGGTGCAAAAGAGCAAAATAAATAACAATATAGGGATGAGGTAGTTGGGTGGGCTAATTTCAGATGGGCTGTGTACAGGTGCAGTGATCGGTAAGGTGCTCTGACAACTGATGCTTAAAGTTATTGAGGGAGATAAGAGTCTCCAGCTTCAGAGATTTTTGCAATTCGTTCCAGTCATTGGCAGCAGAGAACTAGAAGGAATGGCGGCCAAAGGAGGTGTTGGCTTTGGGAATGACCAGTGAGATATACCTGCTGGAGCGCAGACTACGGGTGGGTGCTGCTATGGTGACCAATGAGCTAAGATAAGGCGGGGATTTGCCTAGCAGTGATTTATAGATGGCCTGGAGCCAGTGGGTTTGACGACGAACATGTAGTGAGGACCAGCCAACAAGAGCGTACAGGTCACAGTGGTGGGTAGTGTATGGGGCTTTGGAGACAAACGGATGGCACTGTGATAGACTACATCCAATTTGCTGAGTAGAGTGTTGGAGGCTATTTTGTAAATGACATCGCCGAAGTCAAGGATCGGTAGGATAGTCAGTTTTACGAGGGCATGTTTGGCAGCATGAGTGAAGGAGGCTTTGTTGCGAAATAGGAAGCCGATTCTAGATTTAACTTTGGATTGGAGATTCTTTATGTGAGTCTGGAAGTTGAGTTTACAGTCTAACCAGACACCTAGGTATTTGTAGTTGTCCACATACTCTAGGTCAGACCCGTCGAGAGTGGTGATTCTAGTCGGGTGGGCGGGTGCCAGCAGCGTTCGATTGAAAAGCATGCATTTAGTTTTACTAGTGTTTAAGAGCAGTTGGAGGCTACTGAAGGAGTGTTGTATGGCATTGAAGCTCGTTTGGAGGTTTGTTAACACAGTGTCCAATGAAGGGCCAGATGTATAAAAAATGGTGTCGTCTGCGTAGAGGTGGATCTGAGAGTCACCAGCAGCAAGAGCGACATCATTGATATACACGGAGAAAAGTGTCTGCCCAAGAATTGAACCCTGTGGCACCCCCATAGAGACTGCCATAGGTCCAGACAACAGGCCCTCCGATTTGACACACTGAACTCTATCTGAGAAGTAGTTGGTGAACTAGGCGAGGCAGTCATTTGAGAAACCAAGGCTATTTAGTCTGCCAATAAGAATGCGGTGGTTGACAGAGTCGAAAGCCTTGGCCAGGTCGATGAAGACGGCTGCACAGTACTGTCTATTATCAATCGCGGTTATAATATCGTTTAGGACCTTGAGCGTGGCTGAAGTGCACCCTTGACCAGCTCGGAAACCGGATTGCATAGCGGAGAAGGTACGGTGGTATTCGAAATGGTCGGTGATCTGTTTGTTAACTTGGCTTTCAAATACTTTCGAAAGGCAGGGCAGGATGGATATAGGTCTGTAGCAGTTTGGATCTAGAGTGTCACCCCCTTTGAAGAGGGGGATGACCGCGGCAGCTTTCCAATCTCTGGGGATCTCAGACGTTATGAAAGAGAGGTTGAACAGACTAGTAATAGGGGTTGCGACAATTTCGGCGGCTAGTTTTAGAAAGAAAGGGTCCAGATTGTCTAGCCCAGCTGATTTGTAGGGGTCCAGATTTTGCAGCGCTTTCAAAACATCAGCTGTCTGAATTTGTGTGAAGGAGAAGCGGGGGGGGGGCATGGGCAAGTTGCAGCAGAGGGTGCAGAGTTGGTGGCCGGGGTAGTGGTAGCCAGATGGAAAGCATGGCCAGCTGTAGCAAAATGCTTGTTGAAATTCTCGATTATTGTAGATTTATCGGTGGTGATAGTGTTTCCTAGCCTCAGTGCAGTGGGCAGCTGGGAGGAAGTGCTCTTATTCTCCATGGACTTTACAGTGTCCCAAAACTTTTTGGAGTTAGTGCTACAGGATGCAAATTTCTGTTTGAAAAAGTTAGCCTTTTCTTTCCTGACTGCTTGTGTATATTGGTTCCTAACTTCCCTGAAAAGTTGCATATCGCGGGGGCTATTTGATGCTAATGCTGTACGCCACAGGATGTTTTTGTGCTGGTCAAGGGCAGTCAAGTCTGAGGAGAACCAGGGGCTATATCGGTTCTTAGTTCTGTATTTTTTGAATGGGGCATGTTTATTTAAGATTGAGAGGAAATTACTTTTAAGGAACAACCAGGCATCCTCTACTGACGGAATGAGATCTATATCCATCCAGGATACCTGGGCCAGGTCAATTAGGAAGGCCTGCTTATTAAAGTGTTTTAGGGAGCGTTTGACAGTGATGAGGGGTGGTCGTTTGACCGCGGACCCGTTACGGACGCAGGCAATAAGGCAGTGATCGCTGAGATCCTGGTTGAAGGCAGCTGAGGTGTATTTAGAGGGTATGTTAGTCAGGATGATATCTATGAGGGTACCCATGTTTACGGATTTAGGGTTGTACCTGGTAGGTTCGTTGATAATTTGCGTGAGGTTGAGGGCATCTAGTTTGGATTGTAGGATGGCTGGGGGATTAAGCATATCCCAATTTAGGTCACCAAGCAGTACGAACTCTGAGGATAAATGGGGGGCAATCAATTCACATATGGTGTCCAGGGCACAGCTGGGGGCTGAGGGGGGTCTGTAGCAAGCGGCAACTGTGAGAGACTTATTTCTGGAAAGGTGAATTTTTAGAAGTAGAAGCTCAAACTGTTTGGGCACAGACCTGGATAGTATGATAGAGCTCTGCAGGCTATCTCTACAGTAGATTGCAACTCCACCCCCTTTGGCAGTTCTATCTAGACGGAAAATGTTATAGTTGGGGATGGAAATTTCAGAATTTTTGGTGGCCTTCCTGAGCCAGGATTCAGACACTGCTAGAACATCAGGGTTGGCGGAGTGTGCTAACGCAGTGAATAACTCAAACTTAGGAAGTAGACTTCTGATATTTATGTGCAAGAAACCAAGACTTTTGCGATTACAGTCAGCAAATGATAGCGCCTGAGGAGTAGGAGTGATACTGAGGGCTGCAGGGCCTGGGTTAGCCTCTACATCACCAGAGGAACAGAGGAGGACTAGAATAAGGATACGGCTAAAGGCTTTAAGAACTGGTCTTCTAGTGCGTTGGGTACATAGAATAAAGGGGGCAGATTTCCGGGTGTTATAGAAAAGATTCAGGGCATTATGTACAGACAAGGATATGGAAGGATATGAGTAAAGTGGAGGTAAACCTAAGCGTTGGGTAACAATGAAAGAGATAGCATCGCTGGAGGCATCAATTGAGTCGGTCTCCGCGTGTATAGGGGGTGGGACAAAGGAGCTATCTAAGGCAGGTTTAGCTGGGCTGGGGGGTCTACAGTGAAATAGTACAATTAGAAATAACCGAAACAACAATAAGCTAACCATGTTTGGGCTGAGGCTAAACATACACAGGATGTAGTACCGTAAAAAGGAACAGTCCAGCAGACATCAGCTGTATAGCTGAGTTATCATAAGGTCCGGTGAACAGCAATAGGATAGTTCGAGTAAGAGGCCACGGCTAGCGTGTGCTAGCGGGCCGGGGCTAGCAGATGGAATCTTCGTGGTTAACGTCCTAACCACATCAGACGATTTCGTCGGCAGACCAGTCGTGTAGGATCGGCGGGGCTCCGTGTCAACACTAGGTGGTCCCGTCCGGTTGACAGAGAGGTAGATAGCCGGGAGATGGGCCTAGCTCAGGATGATTAGCCAGACCACAGCGTCCATTCCGTTGCAGCTAGCTGGTAGCGATGAATCTGGAGTTAAAGGTCCAGTGATTCCGGCGGAAAAACCGATATGTTCTGGGTCGACAACACGCTGTGCAGACTGGCCGAATATCCGGTGATTAATGTCCAGTGACCAAATCAATCCCGCAGAAAAAAAAATCCAATGCTCTGGGTGAAATACCGCCAGCTGTGGCTAATAGCAAGTAGCCAGTCAGCTGGCTAGCTAGTTTCAACTGGAGACTCCAGATAAAGGTAAGTCAATAATAGAATCCGTTCCACATTGAGTGAGGCGGGTTGCAGGAAAGTATATTTTGTAGAAGGATGAAAAGTCTGATAGGGAAATATGTACGAAAAATACAAAAAAACAGGGTATTTACAGGCTATTTACAGACACACGACAAAAACAGAACTGCACTACTACCCATCCCTTTAAGAGTGTGCTCCTAATCTCAGCTCGTTACCTGTATAAAAGATACCTGGGAGCCAGAAATCTTTCTGATTGAGAGGGGGTCAAGTACTTATTTCCCTCATTAAAATGCAAATCAATTTCTAACATTTTTGACATGCGTTTTTCTGGATTTTTTTGTTGTTATTCTGTCTCTCACTGTTCAAATAAACCTACCATTAAAATTATAGACTGATCATTTCTTTGTCAGTGGGCAAACGTACAAAATCAGCAGGGGATCAAATACTTTTTTCCCTCACTGTACATATTACCTCAAAAACCTTGACCAACCGGTGCCCTCGCACATTGACTCGGTACCGGTACCCCCTGTATATAGCCTCGCTATTGTTATTTTTACTGCTGCTCTTTAAATATTTGTTACTTTTATTTCATATTATTTTATATTGTATTTTTTGTGTGATTTCTTTTTTGGGGTATTCTTTCTTAAAACTGCATTGTTGGTTAAGGGCTTGTAAGTAAGCATTTCAGGTGTACACCTGTTGTATTCGGTGCATGTGACAAATACAATTTGATTTGATATTTGCTGGTCCATGCAGGTCTATGCTAGTCAGTGCTGGTTGGATGCTGGTCATGCTTGTCTGACGAGTATGGTCTAGCTGGTTATGCTGGTTTACCATCATGGTCTAGATGTTTTTGCAGGTGACTAGGCTTTGCTGTGTTTTGGACACTGGTGACTTGCCTTCATTGTGTTTTGGACACATACCAGCTTAGGCTGGTGATACTGATATGCTGGTGACCAAGCTGGTCCATGCTGATCCAGCATGGTCAAGCTGGTCTGACCATGCCCATCATTATCATATTTCACAGCATGCTCCATTGCTGTTGATTTTTAGAATAGTTTGTTTCAATATCTTTTTGTTGTTGTGTTTTTGCATGTACATTGATTGATTCATTAATATTATGCTACACAAAGATAAATAACATGTAATCCGATCTGTTAGTTGGATTTATTGCATCTGTTACTGAGATTGTTGTTCCAGTTGAGATGGTTTGGGTAGTCTGATTTATTAATCTTTCTAACCACAGCGAAGGCTGCTCACCGGCAAAGATACAGCGAAGGCTTATCACCACAAAAATACAGCGAAGGCTGGTTACCAGCAAAACCAGCATCTATGCTGGTCCATGCTGGGGGTTTTTCAGCAGGGCCTGCACAGACATTTACCTCGGCACACTTATATCATTGACATTTGAGGATTATTTACCTTTTTGCAAGACCAGAAAAATATCATGGAAATCATAGAAGATTGCCCCCTCCCCTACCTCGCCAGCTCCATCTCCCTCCTCTCTCTCCCTCTCTCTATCCCTTTCCATATCTTTCTTTCCCTCTCTCACTCTATCTCTTCCCTCACTCTCCCTCCCCCCTTTTCTCTTTGTTTTACCTTGTTTTCTCATTTCATGGGTAAGTGAGACAGATATTTATTTAATATGCTCATAAGAGGAGGAAGGAGATCTATTTATTGGAGCAAAGCTGGTGGGATAGAACATGTTTATTTTACCAGATATAGAAGCCAGATAGAACATGTTTATTTGACCAGATGTGGAAGCCAGATAGAACATGTTTATTTTACCAGATGTGGAAGCCAGATAGAACATGTTTATTTGACCAGATATAGAAGCCAGATAGAACATGTTTATTTTACCAGATATAGAAGCCAGATAGAACATGTTTATTTTACCAGATATAGAAGCCAGATAGAACATGTTTATTTTACCAGATGTGGAAGCCAGATAGAACATGTTTATTTTACCAGATGTGGAAGCCAGATAGAACATTTTTATTTTACCAGATATAGAAGCCAGATAGAACATGTTTATTTGACCAGATGTGGAAGCCAGATAGAACATGTTTATTTTACCAGATGTGTAAGCCAGATAGAACATGTTTATTTGACCAGATGTGGAAGCCAGATAGAACATGTTTATTTGACCAGATGTAGAAGCCAGATATCATGTTTATTTGACCAGATGTAGAAGCCTGTTTATATAAAGACGCACACAGATAGCAGTATATTTATTCATGAGCATTTCCTACACAACACATTTACTTTAAGCCGACCACACACTCATACATACACGCATAAGCGTGTGAACACACACACACAAATGCACCGGCACACACAGACACACACACAAAAAGTACACATTTGCGTGGATACACACACACACGTGCACACACACACACACACTTAGCCTAGATGTACAGTGGCTTGCAAAAGTATTCACGCCCCCTGGCATTTTTCCTATTTTGTTGCCTTACAACCTGGAATTTAAATGGGTTTTTGGGGGGTTTCTATCATTTGATTTACACAACATGCTTACCACTTTGAAGATGCAAAATATTTTTTAAACAAGAAATAAGACAAATAAACAGAACAAATAAACAGAACAGGTGTGTGTGTGTGTGTGTGTGTGTGTATATATATATATATATATATATATATATATATACTGAGATCATGTGACAGATCATGTGACACTTAGATTGCACACAGGTGGACTTTATTTAACTAATTATGTGACTACTGAAGGTAATTGGTTGCACCAGATCTTATTTAGGGGCTTCATAGCAAAGGAGGTGAATATATATGCACGCACCACTTTTCCGTTATTATTATTTTTTTGCATTTTTTTTAACAAGTTATTTTTTTCATTCCACTTCACCAATTTGAACTATTTTGTGTATGTCCATTACATGAAATCCAAATAAAAATATATTTAAATTACAGGTTGTAATGCAACAAAATAGGAAAAATGCCAAGGGGGATGAATACTTTTGCAAGGCACTGTATATGTGTGAAACCGACGCACTCCCCAGCTTTGATCAAACAGATATGAATGCACACAATATGCAGGCTCCATAATGGCTCAATTTGTCATTTGTCATAATTATGCATTGTCTGGGGTCAAATGACTATGATATGGGACTGCTCTACATAGGCAGACAAATCTGGTGAAACAGGAGATGGCTATATGAGGGATTAAATGCAGACGGAAGGTGAGACACTCTCCCCGTAGAAAGACTATACAAAAGACTTGATTTAGATAAAGATTGAAATAGTTTTGGTCACAACGAGAGAGTGGAGAGACCTTCAGTTCTACTGTTTGGGCACAACCTCTGTCACGCACACATGCACGCACACACACACACACACACACACACCCTGATCCCTGATCCACTCTCTGAGGGTGTCTCAGGGGGAGTGGGGTATGCAAAAAAAATAACATTTCCATTTCACACCACACACTTGTACATGTATGAAACAGAACTAATATAAGCACCCTCTATTGGATCCTTTGGCACACACACAGTGCAGCAGTGCTGACAGGAATAAATCAATGCTTACATGATGTTCTGAAGTGACTGAGTGACTGAGTGACTGAGTGAGTGAGTGGAGAGAGGAAGAAGGGAGAGAGGGATGAAGAGAGGGGGTGCTCAGTTTGTCCTGAATTGATCCGAATAGGATTTCGTAGACACACTGAGTAGGAGGCTATGTGTACCGGGGTTGATGATCAGAACTAGGGTTGCAAAGTTCTGGGAACTATCAAGAAATTACCTGTTTTTCCAGAAATACCGCAGGATTGCCAGAATCTTCCAACCAGGATTTCTGGAAAATCAAGGAATTTATTGAAAGTTCCTGGAATTTTTGCAACCCTAATCAGAACTCTTTCTCACACACTAGCTCACTCGATTGTTCTCTCTGCTTACCCTCTCGCGCGCGCGCACACACACACACACACACACACACACACACACACACACACACACACACACACACACCCTCTGTTCACTCATGTTCTCGATAGGGATATTCTGGTGAGTGGATTCCATATGTATGTCAGTGTGTCTATTACGAACCACATAAACAAGTGGTATAAACAGTTATATGGTATGTTCTAGAGAATGGGAGGTACGCACTCACATGGTAATACTGGAGTGTGACACAGGGAGGTAGGGGACAGAGTAGGGGACATGGTGTGGGGTCTGAGAAATGGAATCCAAAGAGGTAGGGGACAAGGAGCCAGAAAGGGAGGGGAAAAGGAGACGGACATAGAAAGGCAAGACAGAAGAAGAGAGAGACAGAAAAGTAGGAGAGAAAGACAGAAATAGGAGAGAAGACAGAAAAGGGAGGGAACTAGGAGACAGAGACGTAAAAGCAGGACGGAAGGAGACAGGAAGTGAGGTTAAGGAACCAGATAAGTAGAGGACGAGGAGGCGGTTCCAGAGAGGCAGAGCCAACATCTTTTGAGAGATTCGTTCACCTCTGCCTGCTGGCAGCTCTAAGAGAAAGATAAAGGATACTGTATATATTTAGTCTTCCCACCACACCCCCGTCATATGCCAGACGACGTAAATCAGACACACACACAGACACAAAAACATTGTAAAACATGACACCTCATTGTTGCTGAGAGGTTTTGGACTCAGCTCTGATTGGACACTATATCTGCCTCTAACTGTGCATCTTGACGCATATGGTTCTGCAAGTCAAGCAATAAAAGAATATGACACAAAATGATTCACTAAGTATAGGAGTGTAGCCACAGGCACAACTGAAATCGACTGCATGCAGTAAATCTCTGTTGCCTTGGTTTTTTGCTTTTGCCACAGAATGTTATGTTATGCAACACAGAACTCCGCATTTTGGTGACACTGCAAGACAGAATGGCTTCTGCTTGAATCAGAAGACTTGGTGACCTTGTTGGTTAAAAACAACAGCAGCAGAGGGTCAATGGCCCTTGGGTCGTGGGTTCATAGGGTCATGGTCTCTTAAAGGTCAAAGTTCATTATGTTAGCGGCACACAGATGGAGGGTTGGATGGCGTGGGTCAAAGGGGTAGAGACTGACTCTTGTTTATGTGTCCCTGCCTTTTCATAGCAACACAACTGACCCATGGAGGGACGGCTGGAGGAACGGATGGAAAGATGATCAGATGGATGTACCTTCTGGAATTGGTTAGTGGAAAGTATACAATTAAAAGATGGAGACATGGTAAGGGTTATAGGGGAGAAATAGGGATGGATACAGATTATAGAGGAGAGACAGAGGTCTAGAACAGGAGAGAGAATGAGAAGGTGGTTAGATTGGACTGTTGGATGAAGAAGGCACCACTTTGGCAAAACATGTAATCTTGGGCTCCCTGGCAGCCATGAGCCTCTCTGCATACTGTTAAGCCATAAGCCTACTTCTCCCTGTGTTACTGCTCAACAACATAATCATCAGTGGTGTGAGAGTTATACTTTATAGGGGGCTCCTCTGATTTCCACATCACACACTTACACAACTAGAGACAGACTTTGAACAGTCACACATACATAAACCAATGGCCTTATACATTAATTTTGTTTCTCTGTTTGGTTGATATGTGACTGTTGCTCCTATAGTCTTGTGTGCTAGAGATCTAGTCTTTGCAGCTAGTGAACAAGACTATCTCAACAGTAGCCTGCACAAGCTTTTTTCCGGATTGTTGTCCCTTTTAACAGCAATTTCCCTTTAAATATACAAATGAGTCTTGATTGCATTCATCATTGCCACAGCATTGATTAAAACCAATACATCTCTGGGACTGCCCCCTCCCCAGGGTCATACATATTCATGAAATGGAGGTTGTAATCCGTTCTGAATTTAGGGGATGGGGTGGATAGGTTGTATTTTTTGGAAACAAACTAAAGACCATTGTAATTTAATTAAGTTCAACCTTTCAGCAAGAACAAATTGAATATTTCATTTTGGGTTCAGGATAATGCACAGGGTCCCTGTAGAATAGAATATAAACTGTTTTTGTATGCCCCTTAGGTTAAGTTGTGTTATGTTGTTGTTGTTGTTGTTGTTGCCTTGTACTACCGTGACTAGCCTACTAAAGTAATGGTATTCCTATTGCGAGGTTCCATATTGAGTATTATTTTACCTTCACCCAGGGTGATTATGGTAAATCAGAATTAGTTTTAGGGCGACAAATTCATCTTATGTTAAGTGTGCTTTCTGTAGTTCCCTGGAGAGAGTTCAGGATAAAGAATACAATAATAGGAGTGAGGGGTATTTAAAGACTACCTCCAGTGGAAATAGAAAAATGCTCCTTAGAATAACCTTAACATTAATTTGTTCTTCATAGTAAAGATATTGAGATATAAATATAAAAAATTTATTCAGGGGAAGACTGTGTGACAGAGAACTTTGCTTCAGACAAAACACATTTCTAAATCTCTTCTATATTCAATGCGTGACTTTAAATCTCTAGAGAACCTGGTTCGAATCCAGGCTCTGTTGTAGCCGGCCGCGACCGGGAGACCCATGGGGTGGCGCACAATTGGCCCAGCGTTGTCCAGGGTAGGGGAGGGAATGGCCGGCAGGGATGTAGCTCAGTTGGTAGAGCATGGCGTTTGCAACGCCAGGGTTGTGGGTTCAATTCCCACGGGGGGCCAGTATGAAAAAAATAAAATAATAATAATAATGAAAATAAAAATAAATTATGTATGTACTCACTAACTGTAAGTCGTTCTGGATAAGAGCGCCTGCTAAATGACTAAAATGTAAATGTAAATGCCAAAAATAAACGGTTACATGGAAAAAATATTATTATATAATTTTTCCTGATCTTTCTTATATCTCCTAGATATAGGACAGACACTTCAGAACAAACTTCCTTAAGATTTTTTGGGGGGACTATCTGTTGTTCCATGTAGTGAATCTATTATTCAATGCATTTGTATGGGCTAGTAACACAAAGGCCAAATACATTTTTTCATCAAATAATGTTTTATATATTTTTATACTTCAAGGGGTCTTAAAATTCAAAATCCCCCCTTAGACAGGGCTTAGACTCTTATGGGTTAAGCTCATAACTATGTGTGTGAGGTGTATAATTTGTTTCAAAGTATATTTGTTAAAGACTACCAATAATCACGCTGTGTTACCCTGATTTAGCCCACTGCAGTAAACAAAAGTAGGGTGACTGGTTGGGGTAGATGGGTAGGCGTATAATGTGAACGTCTAGCATCCCAAAAGTTGCATGTTCGAATCTCATCAAGGACAACTTTAGCATTTTAGCTAATTATCAACTTTGCAACCACTTACTACTTTTTAGCTACTTTGCAACTACTTAGCATGTTAGCTAACCCTTCCCCTAGCCCTAACCCTAACCTTTTAACATAACTCCTAACCCTAATCCCTAGCCTAGCCACCTAGGTAACGTTAGCGCTAGCCACCTAGCTAACGATAGTGACAACAAATTGGAATTCTTAACACATAATACAATTAGCTAATTTTTTAACATATTGTATGAATTGCAATTCGTAACTGTCACGACTTCAGCCGAGGCTGCCTCCCCTCCGTGTTCGGGCAGGCTTCGGCGTTCGTCGTCCCTGTAGTACTAACCACTGCCGCCCCAATCATCATCACAATTGTCTTGTCTTGTTATCACACACACCTGGTTCTAATCCCCTAATTAGTCTGTGTATAAGTGTTCCCTCTGCCCCCTTGTCCTTGTGGGTGATTGTTTATTGTGAAGGTTAGTGAAGCTCGTGTATTTTGTTCGACGGGAGTATTTTCCTGTGTGCCTTGTATTTTCCAGTGTACCTATTTTGTGCCCTGGAGTGTGTTTGACGCAGTTCTGCGTAAACCTGTATTTTGCGGATTAAAGCCTGTTATTCTGTGATTTACCCTCCTGCGCCTGACTCCTTCAACACCACCTCCTCACAGTAACATATTGTACGAATTGCAATTCATAACATATCATACAAATTGTAATTCGTAACATATCATACGAAATAGATAATGGACGTCCACAAATGAATACATACCATATGAAATGTAACATATCATACTAATTGGGGTGTCCCGGATTTACTTTTACTATGTTACGTCTACCCCTGAGTCCAGGTTGAACTCTTCCACTTCAGGTAACTCAAGCTGGCAGTAAAATCTGATTTAAAAAAAAAAACTAATAAAACAACACCCTCACGGCACAACATGGACTGTGAGGACACACGCACACACACACACACACACACACACACACACACACACACACACACACACACACACACACACACACACACACACACACACACACACACACATTGTTTTACTATCGCTGTGGGATAAAAAGCATGAGAACCTTAATTCTAACCCTAATCCTAAAGTAGTACATGTCCCCACTTCTGGTCCCCACAAGGATAGTAAAACCAAAAACACACACACGTGTATACAAACACACACATTTATGGGTTTATGGTGTAAGAGCCTCAGCCTCAGATGTCACCCCAAGTGTCCTCATCTAACACCTGTGTGGTCTGAAGTTGAGATGAGGGACACAGGCTAATATAAGGGTTAATAGGTTAAGTCTTCTATTGTGAGGGAAAATGTGATTGTTCCTGTCGCTCATTGAATGCAGCAAACATAGAACACATATGTTTGGAGCATTACACATGGTGCTTGTACTTAAGGGATTGGGGGGTTGCATTACATGGGCGTGCATGCATTTGTGTGTGTGCCCTTATGTGTGTGTGCTCACACACTGGCATTGTATTGGAGGAGATGCATACTGTCTTTGTTGGTGAATGTTCTTCATGCAGCATCTCAGACAATGGAGCTCAGTTTGACTTCTGTGGTGCCTCAAGAGAAAAACAGAGACGGTGGAAAACAGGGAGGGAGAAAAAGAGAGACAAGACGGGCCAGACGGCTAAATGATGCATGTGGCGTGATTAACCAATCGAGAGATTTAATTTAATGTTGCGTGTTAATGACTGTCTGTCTGAGAGGAACAGAGAGGCCCATGGGTAGGAGATGGGAGTCTCCCTCTAAAACACAGTTAATCAACTAGTTAATGGACTTTTCTGAGTTTCTGGGTGTGCAGCGCAATTATGCTCTGCATTAGCTTATTTATCTTATGCGTCTCTGCAATGAAACCACATGAGGTGAGAGAGGGGCTGATGCCGTCTCTCAGACAGTAGCCATGTATTACATTAGCATCCCTTACACTCTAATTGTGGGCATCTCAATTGGGGAATTAACCCCTACACTATTCACATTTAATATCATACAATATTATATTTTTTGTAGTTAATTTCCATGGACAGCATATTCATACATTTATGATACAATTCCATGTTTGTCTTCTTCTTTCAATCATGTTTTCTTTTAGAAATATATACAGTATTCAATGCACCAATGGTTCTAGCATTGTTTTATGTTATGCCGAAGCATTTATACAGCGTCTTGGGTCAACAGAGGGAAAATAGATTACCCTGTGAAGATTATGCTATGAAGTTGTTATTAGGGGAATTTCCACGGTTACAGAGAGATGCTGAGACTCAGATTTTTCACTTTAAAATGTATGGCAAACAAAAACCAATGATTGCAAACCATACAACTCTATGCACAAGGATGACTTTTAACAATTTTCAAAAAAATAACATTTAAAAATAACTTGAATTACAGTGCAGATGCAAAGTTTGGTAACAGAATGACGGCACCAACAGCACAAACCGTCATTCTGTTACCAAACTTTGCATCTGCACTGTTCTTTTAAAAAAAAAAATGTTTTTGTAAAGATTTTCTGTGGAAATTGTTAAAAGTAGTCCTTGTGCATAGAGGTGTATGGTTTAACTTTGCAATCGTTTGTTTTTGTTTAACATAAATGTTAAAGTAAAACAATCTGAGTCTCAGCATCACTCTGTTACCATGGAATTGCCCTTAGTCAGGCTACATTATATTGAGCAGCCCATGTTATTCAGGCCCACTATGAGACAGTGATCATATTTATTAGGAGTGTAGGCTGGGGAGAGAGGAGCATGGGGAGGCTCTGTTAATGAATTGGGCGTTTGAGATCGTAATGGAAATCTAACTGGAGACTGCAGGGTGCACACAAGCACACACACACAGTAGGCTGTGACGCATGCCTCTAATGAGTGAATCAGTCATAATACTGCCTAGCTGTCGACACACACAGACACAAAAAAAGACACACACACACACACATCCCACTACGCATTCAACCAAATGATTTGAAGAATGAGCATATTCACTTTCATGTATTATTAGAATGATTGATATCAGCTGCTGTTCCCACCCCTTCTGTCTGTCTAGGACGCTGGCAATTAAACTGGGAGCGTAGCTCTACATGCAGAGTGAGCATGATCAGTGACTCTGATGGTACCTTTACATCAGCCCCCCCATGAATATGTTATGAGGTCTACTATACCAAATAAGAAGGATGGCGATGTATACCCTCTCTCCTCTCCCCTCAGTTCCCTCTCTCCTCTCCCCTCAGTTCCCTCTCTCCTCTCCCCTCAGTTCCCTCTCTCCTCTCCCCTCAGTTCCCTCTCTCCTCTCCCCTAAGTTCCCTCTCTCCTCTCCCCTCAGTTCCCTCTCTCCTCTCATCCTTTCACTCTCTCCTTCCCCCCTCCTTCTCAGATATTCGTTACCCTTAAATATTAAACAGATAAATGAGCGACTCCCTCTCCCCCTCCACAGTGATCCAGGCAGGGGTGGATTGGCCATCTGGCAACTCTGGCAGATGCCAGATGGGCTGGTCAAGTTGGCGGTGTGCCCAGTGATGTGGGCTGGTGTGGATAAAATTCCAGGGCCAAATTCTTATCCCAGTCCGCCCCTGGATCCAGGTAGCCTTGTTTGCCCTTAGACCTGCACTGACAGTTGATGCAGTATTAAGAGGGGTTATATAGGGTTGTATGGGGCACGTGTGCATTCGTGCGTTCGTGCGTGCGTCTGTGTTCGTGTGCGTGTTAGATTAAGTGAGCAGTAAGGTTGGGATAATTAATGTATGGGAACAAGTCCAGAGCTGCTGGTGTGCAGAGAGCCCTCCTCAGGCACCATACTGGTTAGGTTGCTCCTGTTACTGGCCATAACCCTTCCAGTTAGCATGAACCATGCCCTGCTGTCAGTGTGTTTCACTTATTCTACACTGTAAGGCAGTAAGGGTCTCCTGTGGGGTGGGCTATGGATTGTTATGGTATAGCTGTGCTAATGGGGAGCTACAGCCACACAATCATAAACACACAAGCACGCAGACACTTGCACACACACACACATATATATATATATATATATATATATATATATACACACAGAGATATATACACACACTAATGTAGCTAATGTTCTGCAGACATGCAGACCTTCCAACACAACATGTTTTCTGTTGTTCAAGAGCACTTAAGGTCACAGCTCCCAGGTCTTGATTATCTGATCCATATGTAATCCCTGCTGAAATGTACATTAACATAATTGATTAGGACCAGGACTAATTGCAGTTGTGTTAAATGTAATTTCATATTCCAGATATGATGATTGTGTTAAAAGATTACATGAGAGACATCAGATATTGATGTTGTTTTCATCATTAAGGCGTTAAAGGTGTGTGTGTGCGTGTGTGCGTGCGCGTGTGTGCATGTGTGTGTGCGTATGCCCGTATGTGTGTGTGCGCGTGCGTGTGCCCGTGTGTGTGTGCCTTTGAGTCATTATGGCTTTGACGAAAAAGAAAACACACAAGGAGAAGCAGTGAGTGGCATCTGCATTGATTTGATAAGGGTAAGATATGTTCAAATTAGCCCATTTCCCTAATGCCAAGAATTACAACTGAGACCAATCATCCTAAATACTGAGAGCCAGAAGACACCGTAGGGGTGAGTGGGTAGCAAGAAGAGACATTCAACCTATGCATGCACCCTTGTGTATGGAATATACAGTGAGCTCCAAAAGTATTGGGACAGTGACACATTTTTAGTTGTTTTGGCTCTGTACGCCAGCACTTTGGATTTCAAATGACACAATGACTATGAGGTTAAAGTGCAGACTGTCAGCTTTCATTTGAGGGGATTTTCATCCATATCAGGTTAACCGTTTAGAAATGACAGCACTTTTTGTACATAGTCTCCACATTTTAGGGGATCAGAAGTATTGGGACAAATTCACTTATGTGTATTAAAGTAGTCAAAAGTGTAGTATTTGGTCCCATGTGTATGGAATATATTACATATTTAAGGGGCGAGCGGTGGTAGAGGGGGTGATTAGACATTTTAGCTTTTTGGGTGGACTTGGGGGGATGTGATGGGGTTAGGACAGGGCAGGTGGGAGGATGGGAGTTGGGTGGAGATATGTGAGGGTGTGGGGGAGGCAGATAAGAGATGGGATAGGTGGGTTCAATATTGAGTGGTAGATATGAGGTCATAGAAAGCTGTGCAGCAGAATGACTTCTATAATATAATACTTTCAAACCCTTATTGTCTCTGCTATTCCACCTGCTACATACAGTACAGCTCAGCTCATCACTCTATTGATGTAAATGTTTGTACGGAAGGGCTGTGAACAATATTGTACAGCAGTGGAGGCTGCTGAGGAGAGGACGGCTCATAATAATGGCTGGAATGGAGTGTAATGGCTGGAATGGAGTGAAAGGAATGGTATCAAACAGATGAAAACCATGACAATATTATGAGCCTTCCTCCCCTCAGCAGCCTCCACTGTTGTACATTTACACCCTGTCAACCTTTGATATGATTTGTGCCTGACATCAATGATAAGTATTAGTGCCACAGTGTCATGCAACACATGTTGCAAGGTTCAAGGTATGGTTACCGAAGCAATCAGGAGTGTGATGTGTGACAGCCTGGCCATAGACATACACTTTCTTTCATGGAAGCATGAGGTTTAGTTCAGTAAGCGTAAAGTCAAGGTGAATCGATGGCATTGATACAGTTTGGGGCCATTGTGTTCCTCTTCCTTCCATTTCAAAGGCATTTACTTTCAACTTTTTATTTTTCTAATTATCAAAGGCTTTAAAATGAAACATGACTATACTATAATCACTCCCAATTTAAGTTGTCATGCTCTCTATTCATCTAATTACTCTGCCATGCCCCCTGCTTACCTAAATAGGAAACACACACACACATAATAAAACACACACACACACATTCTGCCTTTCAGAACCCCTTTTGAACCCCTTTCTGTTTTGTTTTGTTTGTCAAAGTGATTTTCTTTGTTAGTTCCCTTTTCTGTGAGCGATGACATTTTGAGTTTGTGTTATGGGAACGTAACACTACAATGGCGCAGGTTGGGGCCCCCTATGGAAAATGATCCCCAGATTAAAATCAAAGGAAGGAGCCCTCTCATCTCTCCCCCTCTCCTGAAGAGAAAGAACAAAAAATGAAGAGATGATTCGGGATAACCCAGCCAAGCCTCTTAATCTGGAGACAAAGGATCCTTCACATCAGAGGATACCCTAGTTGGAGAAAGAGAGAGATGGAAGGAGAGAGAGAAAAGATGTAGGAGTAGAGATCAGTAGCAGATGTATATAAATAAAGGAACAGAAGGGAAGAAATGAAAATAACAACATAAAACTGAGAGATTGACAGATCAGTATTGGGTTTAAAGCACGCATATGGCTCTCCGCCTGTCTCTTTGTGATTTAAGTGGTTTTAGGTGACAGGTTAACACCACACCCGTTCCTGACGGTTACAGACCGGCTTCCACCTTGAAAACGCCAGTGCCATAAATGAACAGTTACACAAATGTGTGTGTCGTATGTGTCTTTTTGACTTGACATTAAAAAGGTGTTTATTGCCCCACCCATTTACCCATTTTCTCACCTCTACTCTTTCATAACAATTTGTCAACATAACAATCAGTCTGTGCTGGAATTCAATGTCAACAACATTTACATTTACATCATTTAGCAGATGCTCTTATCCAGAACAACCTCTAAATGCCAGAGAGTGAGATAAAGAGAAAAAGAGAGAGAGAGAGAGAGAGAGAGATCATGTTTTTGTTATTCTGTTGTGTTGTGTAATACCTGTCAGGTTCATAGGAGTAAGGTAATGTGGACCTCAGTGCGGTAGGAGAGGTCAAAGGTGACTCTAAACCTGGAGTAAAAGGTTTCCGCCACCGAGGGAAAGGCCAGGCACGTATCCCAGGATGCCTGAGTTTTCACACATCTAACCACAGATGATAATAATAATAATATGCCATTTACCAGACTTTTTTATCCAAAGCGACTTACAGTCATGTGTGCATAATTTTTTTTGTGTATGGGTGGTCCCGGGGATCGAACCCACTACCTTGGCGTTACAAGCGCCGTGCTCTACCAGCTGAGCTATGATCAGAGTTACCATCAGCTGTTCTCTCCTATGTCTGAGTAACAGGAAACACCCTCTCACACCCCAGGTTATGTAAATATGTGGTACACACACACACAAACACACACGCACACACTTCTCTCACACATCTCTCCTGAGAGAAGCAGTTACCCTCCATTGCCTCAGCTGTTCTCCACCACCTCTGAGTGAGAGGAGAGGCACTCTCACACCCCTGGTTACATAAACATAAACAAACATATGTTTAGACATTACACACACACACACACACACACACATGCATACGTACATACAGATGTTGGACCTTAATTTGAGCCAGTTTGCTACAGCAGATAAATTATCCTGCAGCAACAGGAAATGTGAATTATTATATGGATTATAATTAATGGGGGGTTGATACATTTTTTGTAAGGAAAAATCAAGTTGGACATTTTCAAAGTGGAAATTACAAACTTCAGAAGCCTTTTTTAAACCTCAAATACATCACAAGTTTTACATTTCCTGCATTGCAGGAAAGTTCTCCTGCAACAGGCTGATCAGATTAAGATGCTACATCTGTACATTACACTTAATACTACCACCTCAACCCAACAGCCACCTCCTCTGTGCGTGGGAGACTGTTGTTTAATCTCCAGTCTTCAGAGTCATTAAAGGCCAGCCGTACTCTGTAATACTGTTGAGCCAGCCCATGTTGCCATGGTGTAAGGACATATTCTGACATGCTTAGGCCATCGTTGAAAAACAGTCCTTCGTTGTTCCTTTAGTGCCCCAAAGCACTCACAGTGTGTGTGTGCGCATGCTTTTGTGTGTACACATGATACATGGTTAGTTCATCCATCGCTCAGGGCCAAAAAAAAAGGACAGACAGTGAAATGGTGACAAGTTCATTTATCCTACTGTGGCTCACCATCCCCCTGTGATATAAAGATCAGAAATGTGGTAGGACTTGGGGACATAGGACATGTGTGTGTGTGCATGCGCATGTGTGTATGCGCGTGAGTTTGTGTGTGTGTGTGTTATGCTGACGAAGGTGTTACTCTGTTCCTCACAAGGAGTAAAGTTGAAGCCCATTATCGTCAGGGCAACACTAATAGAACTGTAAATATCAAATTTGCCGAAGTGATAATGTCTTTGTTCAATAATTCAACAGCTGCTGGTACACACGTAATATACATCCTCACAGTAGTACACACACACAGGCAAGTAAACACACACAATTAAGAGTACACACTCAAATCTATGTGAATGACTACACTCATGGTAATAACTTTGTTCAATAATTCAACACTGCTGACATACAGTAGGTTTTCCGTTCTACCACCCACACTAAAACAAATATATAGCCCAACACACAAACACCAATACACACAGCCAGAACCATTACAGGGTATTATACTCTCTGCTATTTACAGTTAAAGAATACACTTAAAATCTGTGTGAAGTATTTCAACCCATGGTCATAGTCCAGGCAGATTGGTCAAGAGTGACTTCGAAATTGGACGTCGAGAAATCCCTTCAAAACTGGCCACAATGGGCAACAGTGAGCGCAACAGTGTGCGCTATTACCATAATGACTGTGGATCAGAAGGTCTCGTATTCAAACCCAATGGTGGACACCCATATTTGTTTTAACCCTATCTCAAACTTTAACCCTTAAATTAACCACTTGGAATGAATGCTTAAACTTAATGTTTTAGTCCTATCCCAAACCTTAACCCTTAAAAACACTGAAATTTGACGTTCGGAGAAACGGAACAATGCTGAGCAGGAGACGTCAACCCAGGGTGTTTAAAACACTTCGAAATTTGACGTTTGGAGAAATGTGGATAAACGTTTGATTCTGCAGTGAGACTGTGAGAGCTTGTTGCATAGTCATGGTAAGCAGAAGACTAGTCTTCATGGTTGTTTGTCTCTCATTACACTAAGTAATGGGATAAAAATCCATTCACCCCAGGGTTGTTTTTATGACCTTTGAACTTTGAGTACAGATGTAGGATCTTAATTTGATCCCCCTGTTGCAGGATAACTTCCTTCAATGCAGGACATTTAAAACTTGTATTGTATTTGATGTTTAAAAATCAATCAATTTAATTTATAAAGCCCTTTTTACATCAGCAGTTGTCACAAAGTGCTTATAAAGAAACCGAGACTAAAACCCCAAACAGCAAGCAATGCAGCTGTAGAGGCACGGTGGCTAGGAAAAACTCCCTAGAAAGGCAGGAACCTTGGAAGAAACCTAGAGAGGAACCAGGCTCTGAGGGTGGCCAGGCCTCTTCTGGCTGTGCCGGTGGAGATTATAAGAGTACATGGCCATTAAGGCTAGATCGTTCTTCAAGATGTTCAAATGTTCATAGATGACCAGCAGGGTGAGATAATAATCACAGTGGTTATAGAAGGTGCAACAGGTCAGCACCTCAGGAGTAAATGTCAGTTGACTTTCCATAGCCAAGCATTCAGAGGTCGAGACAGCAGGCGAGGGGGAATTACACCAAATATGACAGACTGACCATAGCCCCCCGGCACATAGACTATTGCAGCATAGATACTGGAGACTGAGACAGGGGGGGGGGGGACACCGTGGACCCGTCTAAAGTTACTCACGGACAGGGCCAACCAGGCAGGATATAACCCCACCCACTCTTTAAATATATTGTATATGTTTGTGAAAAGAGAGATCAGGGTCCAGAGTAACGCTGAGGTCCTTCATAATTTTATTTGAGACGACTGTACAACCGTTGAGATTCATTGTCAAATCTGACAGAAGATCTCTTTGTTTCTTGGGACCTAGAACTAGCATCTTGGTTTTGTCCGAGTTTAAAATTAAAACATTTGCCGCCATCCACTTCCTTATGTCTGAAACACAAGCTTCCAGGGTAGGCAATTTTGTGTAGCTGTGTGTCGTCTGTATAGCAGTAAAAGTTGACATTGGGTTTCCGAATGACATCCCTAAGAGGTAGTGTGACAACCCTCCCACTCTGTCTGCCGTATTCGCTCTCTTTGCTCTTGTTTCCTTATTAGGATGCCGGTGGGCGGAGTTGGGAGGGTCGTCAGCTACATGGGAAACACCTGGGCTTCGGTGTGTCCCAGGATAAATGGACCTCTTCCACATTCATTGGGGAGACTCTCTCCATGCAGACACCTTTATTGATTTTTGTTGTGGTATTTTTGTGGCTTTTTGGTTGTTTGCTTTGGCACCTTTCAACACCTTGCATTATTAAATGTATGCATGCATAACACTCACTTACACTACTGATTACACACACCATTGTTAATTGTACTTTGTTTACTTTAGTTAATAAATATATATTTTGGTATTCCTTGTCTCCACGTTGTCTCCCTTTTGTTACGAACTTTGAGCCGGTTCGTGACAGTAGCATATATACTGAAAACAATAGTGGTCCTAGAACGGAACATTGAGGAACACCGAAGCTTACCATTGATTTGTCAGAGGACAAACCATCCACAGAGATGAACTGATATCTTTCCGACAGATAAGATCTAAACCAGGCAAGAACTTGTCTGCGTAGACCAATTACGGTTTCCAATCTCTCCAAAATAATCTGGTGATCGATGGTGTCGAAAGCAGCACTAAGATCTAGGAGCACGAGGACACAGAGCATTGATCTGATGCCATTAAAAGGTAATTTACCACCTTCACAAGTGCGGTCTCATTGCTATGATGGGGTCTAAAACCAGAGTGGAGTGTTTCGAATACATTATTTGTCTTCAGGAAGGCAGTGAGTTGCTGAGCAACAGCTTTTTCAAACATTTTTGAGAGGAATGGGAGATTTGGTATAGGCCGATATTTGTATTTATTTTCCGGGTCAAGGTTAGGCTTTTTCAAGTGAGGCTTAATTACTGCCACTTTTAGTGAGTTTAGTACACATCCGGAGGATAGGGAGACGTTTATTATGTTCAACATTGGAGGGCCAAGCACAGGAAGTAGTTATTTCAGTAGTTTAGTTGGAATAGGGTCCAGTAGGCAGCTGGAAGATTTAGAGGCCATGACTATTTTCGAGAATGTGTTGAGAGATACACGATAAAAAAACTTGAGTGTCTCCATTGATCCAAGGTCCTGGTAGTTCTGTGCAGACTCAGGACAACTGAGTTTTGGAGAAATATAGGCATATTCAAAAAAAGCCTTCTGAAGTTTGTAATTCCCACTTTGAGATTTCAGACTTGATTTTCCCTGACACATCTTTGTATCAACCCCTACTTAGCTTACTGTGGCTGGTTAGCTGTTAGCGTTCTAGCTAGCTAGCGGCTGTCATGTGGTGTAACTGAGCTTGCGTTAGGGGTGAGAGGCTTTGTTAATGGTGCTTGACTGCATGGAGAGAGAGCGCCAAATGATGACTTCACTCAACATGCAAATGACTAGTACGCCATGCAATGCAGTAGAGAGATAAGATATGCATGCAGCCTGCACGTCATATTAACTGGTGTAATTTATCATGAAACCCAGTAAGAGGTTATTTACTGAGTGTGATGTAGTGATGTAGATCTGTCTCGCCTGTATAATGAGAATGTAAGTTACTGTGGAGTGTTTTAACACTCAGTCACTGCACACACGTGCAATGGGGTGAGACCTTTACCATAACCCACTACATGGGATGCTGGCATCCAGATAGATAGGCCATGCTACAATGCATAGAGCTGAGCGTTCCTTTTTCCAGACTTACCTTAATGATCATCAGTTCATCATAATATCTATTCAAATGCCTCAGTGCTGTAAAAGCAGAGGGGGACCAGGTCTATGGCAGGTCTTGTGATGTCTGACTGGTTGAAGGCACATCAAGTCTAAATCGGAGAGATTTCCCTAGCTACCCAAATAGATCAGCTTCTCTTTCTCTATCTTGCAAATGGAGCATGTGTGATTTATTCAGTTCAGCTGAAAACACACACACACACACGCATTCTATCCTCAAACAACCTCAAAATGCCTCTCAACACTTAACACAGAGCTTCAACCACTAAGATGTTGTGCACATACAAAACAGATCCACCATCCATACCATTGCTCCACAGTGTGTTATCAAGCCCAGCTCCACAGCTCCGTGTACAGGCATCCTGTGCCCTGAGTTCCCCTCTCTCTCTCTCTCACTGACAGGGCTTTATTATCCTCCACAGATGCTCTGTCCACAACTCAGCAGGAGAGGAGAGGAGATGAGATGTGTATGCGTGCATGTGTGTATGTATGTTTGTGCACGTGTGTGTGTCTGTGTGTGAGTGCACGTGTTTCAAGTTTCAAGTTTTAATGTCATGTGCACAGTGAAATGCCTTTCTTGCAAGCTCCAAACCCAACAATGCAGTAGACAATATAAGTGTGTGGATTAATTCTTGACTGTCAAAACATCCATAAACAAGGGTTCCTCCACCGCATTCTGTACCTATTAATCAAACAGAGAGTGTTTGATTTACCTCAGCATTTCTGACAGTCCGGACAGAGCTACAGTGTTTGATTTACCTCAGCGTTTCTGACAGTCCGGGCAGAGCTACAGTGTTTGATTTACCTCAGGGTTTCTGACAGTCCGGGCAGAGCTACAGAGTGTTTGATTTACCTCAGTGTTTCTGACAGTCCGGACAGAGCTACAGAGTGTTTGATTTACCTCAGCGTTTCTGACAGTCCGGACAGAGCTACAGAGTGTTTGATTTACCTCAGCGTTCCTGACCGACCTTCCTCACCCAGAGGGAGTTGTGATGTCAGCATAGACGATGTGTCCGTACTAACAGATGGGAACAAGTAGTCTATATGTTATCTACATGTGACAGACACTTCATGTGCAACATGTTCATATGATAGAATGGGCTGTTGTGTTGGCATCACCCTCCCTGAGACCTGAAGTCAGCTGGTGTCCCCACAACGACAAGCACAAGGTTTGACTCCACAATGCTTTTGTCATTATATTTGCGCAGAAAAACTCTCTGTTGTATCACAAACATTGTGTCAAAAGCATTGTACATTAGTTGTACAACTTGAGTGTGTAAGGGGCCAAGGACTGCTAATGGGGATCATGGTATTGAATCAGGGTTGATGTGTATAGTGTATATTGATGTGTATTGATGTGTATGCAGAGCTCATCTTAGAAAGAGACCTTGGTCTCAGCATGACTCCCTGTCGAAATAAAGGTTAAATAAATAAAACATGCCTGAACTGTTTGTTGTGAACCAAATAACCCCTACCCATGATGTCTCGCTGAACTAGGTCAAAGTTTACAATGCCTGCCCCTCCTCCTCCCCAACCACCACACACACACACACACACACACACTCACACAGACAAACACATTCCTTACCTCCCAGTCTCTAGCCTTGTCTGATCCTTGTCCAAATAAGCAGTCTAGTCGTCCTTGTTTTTCTACATCCAATCCATCAGCCTCAGGTACTCAACTCCCTGTTAAAACCCCCTCATCTGTCTGTGTAAACACAATCACACACACACACACACACACACACACACACACACACACACACACACACACACACACACACACTTACATACACAAACACACACACACACTGTCTATCCGTAGAAAATGTCAACAGCATTGCCTCAAGGTCAGGTAGTTTTCCCCAGACCCCTGTCTGTGTCTAAAGACTTGTTCACACTGCTCAATTCAGTAAAAAAAAAAAATCTGTTTTAGAATACTGACTGTCCAAACAGCAAGTTACAAGTGACCAAATTGGATTTGTGTTGTGTTCAGACAGCAGTCATTTGCTGACATGGCTACGCTAGTTGTCATAGTAATGACGGATGTGTGCACCGTGGTGTAGGCTGATTGGTGGTGGTGCTCCTGCTTCCTAACACTCAGAAGTTATGTAGAAGCTACGATGCCTGCCCTGGATGTTTCTCAGTTGCTTTGAATATTCAAAGCAGGAAAAATAACAGATTCGAGTCAGATATGCACAAAAAATTGATTTGAGCCACTTCAAACTTCCAATGTGAACAAGGGTTAAGTTTCCATAGAGAGAGATCAGATTTTTGATCACTTCTGCACAAAAATTATTCTGAGATTCTGAGATATTGAAAATGTCCTTTTTTATCATATGAAATAGAATGACAGTCAAAGAGTCTTGTATGAAAGGTATTGTATTTTTTAACCAGACAGTGATATTTTCTGGCTTGCCAGTTTTTCCAGAACGTGCTGTGTGTGTGTGTGTGTGTGTGTGTGTGTGTGTGTGTGTGTGTGTGTGTGTGTGTGTGTGTGTGTGTGTGTGTGTGTGTGTGTGTGTGTGTGTGTGTGTGTGTGTGTGTGTGTGTGTGTGTGTGTGTGTGTGTTTGTGTGTGTGTGTGAGACAGAGGGGGAGAGATGGGGGGGCTGCTCAGCCGTCTGTTGGCTGAGCAGCCAACAGATGGAGGACCAGGCAGACCCTCAGTGACACTCCAGAAGGACCAGGCAGACCCTCAGTGACACTCCAGAAGGACCAGGCAGACCCTCAGGCATTTCTTCCACTATCTTGACCTTCATCTTACACTCGTGGGAAGTCCTGTGTGTGTGTTTGTGTGTGTGTGTGTGTGTGTGTGTGTCGTCAGCAGAAGGACAAGCGGAGACACATGGCTCAGTCGTGTGAGGGAATATTGATCATAAAACCAGCCTCAAGACACGCACACAAACACAAACACACACACACACACACACAGGACTTCCCATGAGTGTAAGATGAAGGTCCCAGGGCAGTGGGGAGCCAGGAACCAGGGGAAGGGAGAAAGTAGAGAGGACACCCCATCACTACTGGCCTATGTGAGTGCAGAAAATATGATAAAATATCCATATTAAAGTAATTCTATAGATAGAGAGAAATAGGAGTCTCAACTGTGGATCGTTGCTGGCATTTGGGATTTAAAACATTTTCAGAAACTCTACAATAAAGATCCTAGATAAAGAGATGGAGAGGAAATGAGAGAGGAGGAAATGAGAGAGGAGGAAATGAGAGGAGGAAATGAGAGAGGAGGAAATGAGAGAGGAGGAACTGAGAGAGGAGGAACTGAGAGAAGAGGAAATTATTTGAAGACAGACGGACATATGATTGAGAGCTGGAGAGACAGAGAGCAGTGCTGGAATGCAGCCCACATCACTCCCACTCATCTCCCTGCACCCACACACTCTCTGTTGCCGTGACGTCCTTTCATCCTCTCTTCCTCTCCACTCCTCCGCTTCGCTGTGTGGGCACTCTGTTCACATCCGTCCGCCCGCACCATTCTGCATCCCCCACCCCTGTGAGAGCTGTTTCTGTCTTTTCTGTTTTGTAGGAGTGAGATGGAGTGTAAGAATTAGGAGGAGGAAGAGGGGGAGAAAGAGGAGGAGGAGGATGAAGAGGGACCATGTTTGGCTTAACTCGTCGGATGTCCGATTGTACTGAGATCGTGATCGTTGTTCACATGACAGCCAAGCTCTACAGATGGAGTCACTATGGTTATAATTTAACGCCATTATATAACATAATACACCTTTATACACCAGTATACAGTACATCAATATACACCACCATAGAGTTTGGGCTACAGTTCACCCTTAAGTTAGCATCCAGAAGACATCAGTGTGCCTGTGGATGTCACAGTGCCTGGCTGGGGCATATCTGATTTGCATCAAGTCATAAAAGAGGGTTAATTTACCTGGCAGGATTGTGGTACACGCAGGTGGCTCAGGCTTGTCTAGGTGGAAATAAGAATCTGATTGGTTGAGGTGAGAATAAGGATGTAATTGGTCAAGGTGTGAATCAGGTGCTGAGTGGATAATGGCTCTGTCAGTGGGCTCACACCTCAGGGCTTCTTCAGTGGGGGGGTGGGGGGGGTAATGATCCCGATGCTACAGATTGAAATGTAATATACAGAGAGAATGCCAAGAATGTGCAAAGCTGTTTAACACTTTTATGGTTACTACATGATTCCATATGTGATATTTCATAGTTTTGATGTCTTCACTATTATTCTACAATGTAGAATATAGTAAAAATAAAGAAAAACCCTTGAATGAGTAGGTGTGTCCAAACTTTTGACTGGTACTGTATGTGTTTACACTTGATCCCTGATCCTAGACCAGCCACATGTTGATTATCTTACAGTAGCTTTGTGGTTTTCAGACTCACACACCTTGACGCCAGCGTTGCTCAGAGCGAGAGTGTCTGAAGATACAAAGTGTGAAACTACCACAAGGAAGAGAAGGAGAGTAAGAGTAAGGGGGGAAATAGTGTAAAGGGGAAAAGAGAGTGTTCGGTTCTGCACCGGTTTGGCAGCTCAGTGGTGAGAGAGAGGGGGGGAGAGAGGAGAACAGAGGGGGACAGAGAGGGGGAGAAAGAGAGGAGGACAGAGAGGGACAGAGAGGGGGGAGAAGGGGCAGAGGATAACTCTAATAGGGTTTGGATCCTGGATAATGATTGGACAAGCAGCGTTCCAAGCCATGCTGTATTGGCCGTCACAGACACACCTATGCCTGCTAACAGTTCCATCTGAAAATTATCACAGCGCCTCCATAAGAATATCATGTTCATGTTGCTGTCCCAATCATCTCTTGTATTTATCTCAACTCGCACATAATTTCCCTTGCCTAGCATTTAGTTCGGTAAAGCGGGGGTTAATATAAGCCTTGCTGTCTGCCTCTCTCCGACCTCAAAAACAATGTTTCACTTTTTAATTTTGATCTCTGTAGTACCATACATAGAGTGAACAACTTTTTCTGAGCCATTAGAAATCACGTATCAACGTCATTATCATGGACATATCCAAGTAAATGCCAATAGAAAAAAAGCTCAAACAAACAAAAATGCAGCTGTACTGTCATTCCAGATTAAATGTTTGACGTGACTGAGTTAGCTGAAGTTGGCTAGTTAGCTAGCAAGTGACAAGAACATTATCCAGCTTGCATAGCAACCATTTTGTTTAGAACGGATGACCAATCCTGTTAAATAGCAACTATGATTTAAAAAAAAATTATGACTGGGTCGTGTCTGTAGGAACATGACCAAAATAACTAAAAAACAAATCTTTGTCCAGACTATGTCTTCTGGTGGAAGAATGAAATTGTATGAATTGACTTGTTATTTTCATATGTTGGTAACAGCACAGTGCTATCGCGTCACTATCGTGTCGGGCTGAACAACGTCATTTACCTGTGACTGTATTCATGATAAAGCACTGCCTCTTGTGCCTTATTGAATAATTAGAGCACTGTACTGAGCTCCCCTGGTTATGACTCCTGTCTGTCTACCTGTGTTGTTGGGTCTTTCTATAAACCAGGGTACCAGTGGGAATTTCATATAGAGGACAACTGTTTGGAGCTGTTACAAAGTCATTAATTACAATTTTCCTTTTTTTTTTCACGTGTGTACATGAAGATATAAAGGGAGAATATAGATACACTACCGTTCAAAAGTTTGGGGTCACTTAGAAATGTCCTTGTTTTCGAAAGAAAAGCAATTTTTTTGTCTATTAAAATAACATCAAATTGATCAGAAATACAGTATAGACCAGGGGTGTCAAACTCATTTTAGCTCAGGGGCCACATGGAGGAAAATCTATTCCCAAGTGGGCCGGACCGGAAAAATCATGGTATATATAACTTAAAAACAACAACTTCAGATTGTTTTCTTTGTTTTAATACGATCAACATACAACATAAAGCTGGAGCCTGAGGACAGTGTGTCCAAAATAGTACAAGCACAACATCACTATTAATCATAAAACACGTCAAGTTTATTTGAAAATTTTAAAGAAAAAGAACACACAAACACACAATGCCTCAGTGATTAACAGAACTGTTTCACAGATCACAGAACTATATCAGGGTGTCATTTCTCAGGCAGAAATGTAGATAAAAATAATGAAACCCTGTTCCCCAAACAAGTGCAAGAACCACAGAGTCAAGAATAGGTTACATATACAAATAAAATAAAATCAATTAAAAACAATAGCACATCAACATAAAAATATATAAACATAAATCTGAAAGCGTTGCTCAAACTCCCGTAACAGTCCAGTTATTTTATCTTTGAACCGCTTCATGTCTGCCACATGTTGGGTCGCGCACACATTTTTCAGACAGGGGAAGTGAGCTGCATCACCACCGGCAAGTTGCGTCTCCCACAATGACAGCTTCAACTTGAAAGAACGTATGCTGTCATAATACTGCGTGACAACTTTGTTGCGCCCTTGCAGCTGTTTGTTCAAGTTATTCAGGTGCTCTGTAACATCCACCATAAATGCAAGGTCCGGCATCAATTCTGCGGAATGAAATTCTAACACTGGTTTGCCATTGTCTTCCATGAACTGTTCAATTTCTTCTCGTAAATCAAAGAAACGCCTCAGCACAGCACCTCGGCTTAACCATCTTACCTCAGTGTGGTATGGCAGGCCATAGATGTGGTCTTTCTCTCTGAGAAGGCTGTCAAACTGACGATGATTCAGGCTTCTGGATCGGATGAAATTAACAGTTTGGATGACCACCTTCATGACGTTATCCATCTTTAATGACTTGCAACACAAAGCCTCCTGGTGCAAAATACAGTGAAAAGTCAAAAATCACGTCCTCCATTTGCAGATTGCACTTTCTCTCTGAACTTTGTCACAACGCCTGCTTTTTTCCCGATCATTGAGGGCGCACCATCTGTAGCCAGGCTGACAGCGCGGGACCAGTCCACTCCGACCCTGTCCAGCGCGCCGACCAGTGCGGTAAAAATATCAGCTGCTGTCGTTGTATCTGTCATCGGCACCAACTCCACGAACTCCTCGGTGACGGTCAATGTGTCATCAACTCCGCGGATGAAAAAATGGCCAGTTGTGCAACATCTGTAATGTCCGTGCTTTCATCAATTGCAACCGAAAACGCAATAAATTACTTTACTTTTTGCTTCAACTGGCTGTCCAAATCCACTGAAAGATCGGAAATCCTGTCTGCAACTGTGTTTCTTGTCAGGCTGATATTTGCAAAAGCCTGCCGCTTTTCAGGGCACACAATCTCCGCTGCCTTCATCATGCATGTTTTTACAAATTCACCCTCACTAAATGGTTTTGAAGCCACTGCGATTTCATTAGCAATGAGGTAGCTAGCTTTCACTGCAGCGTCACTGATGTCTCGGCTGTGAGTAAACACAGACTGCTGTTTCTTCAGACCCGCCAACAGTTCATTCACCTTCTCTCATCTCCGCTGTCCTTGAAAGTTGTCATATTTGTCGGCATGAAGACTCACATAGTGGCGACGAAGGTTATATTCTTTCAGCACTGCAACATGCTCTGAACACACCAAACATACAGCTTTCCCATTCATTCCGTGATTAAATAGGATGACCATTTTTCTTGGAACACTCTGCACTCTGCGTCCACTTTTCTCTTTTTTGACAGAGACATATTGGGGCAATGAGGGTGCCAAAGCACATAATGTTAAAAGTAGAAGCCGTAATAAATATCGCGGGCAAAACAAAGTAGCTCATTGGCTGCACGTGCTTGACCTACTTGCTCTGCCCCGGTATAAACAGTTTGCTTGCTTAACACAATTGCTATTGCGCCATCCAGTGGACGCAATTGGAACAGCAGTTTATTTTATTGAAAAATTGCAGCGCATTTTTATACTTAAATGTTTTTTTTTTTTTTTTTTTATCATCTCGCGGGCCGGATTAAACCCGTTTGCGGGCCTGATCCGGCCCGCGGGCCGTACGTTTGACACCCCTGGTATAGACATTGTTAATGTTGTAAATGGCTATTGTAGCTGGAAACGGCTGTTTTTCTATGGAATATCTACATAGGCGTACAGAGGCCCATTATCAGCAACCATCCTGTGTTCCAATGGCACGTTGTGTTTGTTAATCCAAGTTTACCATTTTAAAAGGCTAATTGATCATTAGAAAACCCTTTTGCAATTATGTTAGCACAGCTGAAAACTGTTGTGCTGATTAAAGAAGCAATAAAACTGGCCTTCTTGAGACTAGTTGAGTATCTGGAGCATCAGCAATTGTGGGTTCGATTACAGGCTCAAAATGTCCAGAAACAAATAACTTTGTTCTGAAACTCGTCAGTTTATTCTTGTTCTGAGAAATGAAGGCTATTCCATGCGAGAAATTGCCAAGAAACTGAAGATCTCGTACAACGCTGTGTAGTACTCCCTTCAGAGAACAGAGCAAACTGGCTCTAACCAGAATAGAAAGAGGAGTGGGAGGCCCCGGTGCACAACTGAGCAAGAGGACAAATACATTAGTGTCTAGTTTGAGAAACAGGCGCCTCACAGGTCCTCAACTGGCAGCTTCATTAAATAGTACCCGCAAAACACCAGTCTCAACGTCAACAATGAAGAAGCGACTCCGGGATGCTGACCTTCTAGGCAGAGTTGCAAAGAAAAAGCCATATCTCAGACTGCCCATCTTAATCTTTTATTTTTAACCCAAAGCAGACCAAACTCTTTGGTCCTTTAAAATCATGCTGTACCTAAAATATTGTGTGCTATAGCTTGGAAAATAAATAAATGTGACTCTGGATGAAAACATAATGATGTTTGTTTCCAACATTAGGGCTGTTTTCCTAAATAATTTAAATCTGCTAAGTGTTTTGTTTCCTTGCCACGATACTAACAAGTATTGCAATATGAGGTCAAAATAACACTCTAAAATTGTGAAAAGTATGATAATGCCCTTTTTGTGTAAGAGCTGTTTGAAAAAATGCCTAGAATTTCAGCCTGTTCAGGTGGGATGGAACGTTTGGCACACATGACGTCACAATGTGATCTGATTATAATAGACTAATGACTGTTCATCTGGGTAAGGAGGTGGTCTCTAGATCATCCTATCAGCCAATCAGGGCTGTGTATATAAATATCTTCCAATTTATTTCCTAACGCCCACACGATCAGACTGAGCATTTCAAGGGCCAAAGGAGGCTCATGGAAATAAATGATAAAAAATATATTTTGGAGCTATTTTCATTAAATCAAATCAAATCAAATCAAATCAAATTGTATTGGTCACATGCGCCAAATACAACAGGTGCAGACATTACAGTGAAATGCTTACTTACAGCCCTTAACCAACAGTGCATTTATTTTAAACAAAAAAAGTAAAATTAAAACAACAACAAAAAAAAAGTGTTGAGAAAAAAAAGAGCAGAAGTAAAATAAAGTGACAGTAGGGAGGCTATATATACAGGGGGGTACCGTTGCAGAGTCAATGTGCGGGGGCACCGGCTAGTTGAGGTAGTTGAGGTAATATGTACATGTGGGTAGAGTTAAAGTGACTATGCATAAATACTTAACAGAGTAGCAGCAGCGTAAAAAGGATGGGGTGGGGGGCAGTGCAAATAGTCCGGGTAGCCATGATTAGCTGTTCAGGAGTCTTATGGCTTGGGGGTAGAAGCTGTTGAGAAGTCTTTTGGACCTAGACTTGGCACTCCGGTACCGCTTGCCGTGCGGTAGCAGAGAGAACAGTCTATGACTAGGGTGGCTGGAGTCTTTGACAATTTTGAGGGCCTTCCTCTGACACCGCCTGGTATAGAGGTCCTGGATGGCAGGAAGCTTTGCCCCAGTGATGTACTGGGCCGTACGCACTACCCTCTGTAGTGCCTTGCGGTCGGAGGCCAAGCAGTTGCCATACCAGGCGGTGATGCAACCAGTCAGGATGCTCTCGATGGTGCACCTGTATAATCTTTTGAGGATCTGAGGACCCATGCCAAATCTTTTCAGTCTCCTGAGGGGGAATAGGCTTTGTCGTGCCCTCTTCACGACTGTCTTGGTGTGTTTGGACCATGATAGTTCGTTGGTGATGTGGACACCAAGGAACTTGAAGCTCTCAACCTGTTCCACTACAGCCCCGTCGATGAGAATGGGGGTGTGCTCAGTCCTCTTTTTTTTCCTGTAGTCCACAATCATCTCCTTTGTCTTGGTCACGTTGAGGGAGAGGTTGTTGTCCTGGCACCACACGGCCAGATCTCTGACCTCCTCCCTATAGGCTGTCTCATCGTTGTCGGTGATCAGGCCTACCACTGTTGTGTCGTCAGCAAACTTAATGATGGTGTTGGAGTCGTGCCTGGCCATGCAGTCATGGGTGAACAGAGAGTACAGGAGGGGACTGAGCATGCACCCCTGAGGGTCCCCCGTGTTGAGGATCAGTGTGGCAGATGTGTTGTTACCTACCCTTACCACCTGGGGGCGGCCCGTCAGGAAGTCCAGGATCCAGTTGCAGAGGGAGGTGTTTAGTCCCAGGATCCTTAGCTTAGTGATGAGCTTAGAGGGCACTATGGTGTTGAATGCTGAGCTGTAGTCAATGAATAGCATTCTCACGTAGGTGTTTCTCTTGTCCAGGTGGGAAAGGGCAGTGTGGAGTGCAATAGAGATTGCATCATCTGTGGATCTGTTGGGGCGGTATGCAAATTGGAGTGGGTCTAGGGTTTCTGGGATAATGCTGTTGATGTGAGCCATGACCAGCCTTTCAAAGCACTTCATGGCTACAGACGTCAGTGCTACGGGTCGGTAGTCATTTAGGCAGGTTATCTTAGAGTCCTTGGGCACGGGGACTATGGTGGTCTGCTTGAAACATGTTGGTATTACAGACTCAGTCAGGGACATGTTGAAAATGTCAGTGAAGACACTTGCCAGTTGGTCAGCACATGCTCGGAGTACACGTCCTGGTAATCCGTCTGGCCCTGCGGCCTTGTGAATGTTGACCTGCTTAAAAGTCTTACTCACATCGGCTACGGAGAGCGTGATCACATAGTCATCCGGAACAGCTGGTGCTCTCATGCATGCTTCAGTGTTGCTTGCCTCAAAGCGAGCATAGAAGTGGTTTAGCTCGTCTGGTAGGCTTGTGTCACTGGGCAGCTCGCGGCTGTGCTTCCCTTTGTAGTCTGTAATAGTTTTCAAGCCCTGCCACATCCGACGAGCGTCAGAGCCAGTGTAGTACGATTCAATCTTAGTCCTGTATTGACTCTTTGCCTGTTTGATGGTTCGTCGGAGGTCATAGCGGGATTTCTTATAAGCGTCCGGGTTAGAGTCCCGTTCCTTGAAAGCGGCAGCTCTACCCTTTAGCTCAGTGCGGATGTTTCCTGTAATCCATGGCTTCTGGTTGGGGTATGTACGTACGGTCACTGTGGGGACGACATCATCGATGCACTTATTGATGAAGCCAGTGACTGATGTGGTGTACTCCTCAATGCTGTCTGAAGAATCCCGGAACATGTTCCAGTCTGTGCTAGCAAAACAGTCCTGTAGCTTAGCATCTGCGTCTTCTGACCACTTTTTTATTAACCGAGTCACTGGTGCTTCCTGCTTTAGTTTTTGCTTATAAGCAGGAATCAGGAGGATAGAGTTATGGTCAGATTTGCCAAATGGAGGGCGAGGGAGAGCTGTGTATGCGTCTCTGTGTGTGGAGTAAAGGTGGTCTAGAGTTTTTTTTCCTCTGGTTGCACATTTAACATGCTGGTAGAAATTAGGTAGAACGGATTTAAGTTTCCCTGCATTAAAGTCCCCGGCCACTAGGAGCGCTGCATCTGGATGAGCGTTTTCCTGTTGATTAATGGCCTTGTACAACTCATTCAGTGCAATCTTAATGCCAGCATTGGTTTGTGGTGGTAAATAGACAGCTATGAAAAATAGAGATGAAAACTCTCTTGGTAAATAGTGTGGTCTACAGCTTATCATAAGATACTCTACCTCAGGCGAGCAAAACCTCGAGACTTCCTTAGTATTTGATTTTGTGCACCAGCTGTTGTTTACAAATATACACAGACCGCCACCCCTTGTCTTACCGGAGTCAGCCGTTCTGTCCTGCCGATGTAGCGTATAGCCTGCTAGCTGAATGTTATCATTGTCGTCGTTCAGCCACGACTCGATGAAACATAAGATATTACAGTTTTTAATGTCCCGTTGGTAGGATAACCGTAATCTTAAGTCGTCCAATTTATTTTCAAATGATTGAACGTTGGCTAATAGGATTGATGGAAGAGGCAGTTTACTCGCTCGCCGTCGGATCCTTACAAGGCACCCCGATCTACGTCCACGATATCTCCGTCTCTTCCTCACGCGAATGACGGGGATTTGGGCCTTGTCGGGTGTCTGTATGATATCCTTCGCGGCCGCCTCGTTGAAGAAAAAATCTTCGTCCAATACGAGGTGAGTAATCGCTGTCCTGATATCCAGAAGCTCTTTTTGGTTATAAGAGACGATGGCAGAAACATTATGTACAAAATAAATTACAAATAACGCGGAAAAACACACATAATAGTACAATTGGTTAGAGGGCTGTAAAACGGCAGCCATCTACTCCGGCGCTGTCTACTGTAAATAAACACACTCAGTGATTTATTAGACATACATTGATGATTTTAAAATAAAATTACAAAGACTGCATGGGGGCTTTAATAACTCTCAAATACTTGCTTCCTCTGTCCTTGGGAGAATCTCAATTGGATTTCCTTGATTTGTTGCATCCTTTCTCCTCGTCTCCTTCTCAAAACCCATTGGGTGAGAAGGTCAGAGGTCCTTCCCCTCTCACTTTCTTATCCAATGGGTTTTGAGAAGGAGCTGAGGAGAGAGGACGTGAGGAATCAAGGAAAGGCAATTTAGATTCCCTCCTTTTCCCCCCCATTCCTCACCTCCCTCTCAAAGTACATTGGGGGAGATGAGTGAAGGTTCCTCCCCTCAGGCTACAATGCACTTTCAAGGAGAGTCAAGGAGTGGAGGAAACAAGGACAGAGGAAGCAAGAATTTGATGGCTAGTTTTCAGACACAGACACAGACTCACACACACACACACACACACACACACACGAGAACGGTCAAGAGGTCGTATTGTGCAGTGCAAGACATGAACAATCATAGGTGCAAACAGTATACACTCACACAGTTGTTCCTATTGTATGTAAATACCCACACAGAAGCATGCAGACAAATACAAAAGACACATGGCTATATGTACCGTATACATTCTAAACGATAGTACTAGAAATAACAATTACACACTATACAGGTATACTGTTTATCATTCAATGTTAAGCTTCTCATTCACCCACACCTTTAGGCTACTCAAATAAATGTACTAGCGATGCTACAATGTGTCCTTGTATCACCATTGGATTTGACTGTAGGCCACTTGTTATAATACCTAACTACACCACCAACAACATAGATTTGTATCTTTGTTTACGACCCTTTAGCTAAAATGGCACCATCTCCACCCTGCTAAGTCTGCCTTATCCACAGATGTAGTAAAAAGCCAATAGGATAAAGGGGTTAATGTTTTGATCTGCAAACAGCCTGGCGTAAGCCTCACTGTTGACCCCCACCACAAGGCATGTATGGCCGGTGAGTGTGTGCGGGGGATTCCCATGTTGAGACAAGTTAGCTTGTGTGACAAGTTCCAGTAGTAAAGGCTTGAGTCCCAGACTTTAGCCCAGAACCATAGGGTCATCTCAGGCCAAGGTTGGAAGACACGCATTAGCCATACGGCAAGACGTAACATAAACTGGAAAGCCAAAACGACATGAGTCCTTCAGGATATTCCACCCCTTACGCGCTATGTACTGTCATGTGGTCCTCTGTAGCTCAATTGGTAGAGGATGGCGCTTGTAACGCCAAGGTAGTGGGTTCGATCACCGGGACTACCCATACATAAAAATGTATGCACACATGACTGTAAGTCGCTTTGGATAAAAGCGTCTGCTAAATGGCATATTAATGAATGAATTAATTAATTATATAAACATAGGACAGATAACCACACACAGGTGCACACACTCACACGCACACACACACACAAACACACACACATACACCAAGCCATGCCATGAGAGAGAGCTGCTGCCTTATGTGAGGCCTGAGAAGTGAAGGAAGAAGATAGAAAGAGGGATGAGGGGAAAAGAGGAGGGTGACAAAGGGATGAGGGGAAATGAGGAGGGTGAGACAGAGGGATGAGGGGAAAAGAAGAGAGTGATACAGAGGGATGAGGGGAAAGGAGGAGGGTGAGACAGAGGGATGAGGGGAAAGGAGGAGGGTGATACAGAGGGATGAGGGGAAAGGAGGAGGGTGAGACAGAGGGATGAGGGGAAAGGAGGAGGGTGAGACAGAGGGATGAGGGGAAATGAGGAGAGTGAGACAGAGGGATGAGGGGAAAAGAAGAGAGTGATACAGAGGGATGAGGGGAAAGGAGGAGGGTGAGACAGAGGGATGAGGGGAAAAGAAGAGGGTGAGACTGCCTTATGGAGGAAGAGGCTGCCTTATGGAGGAGGGTGAGACAGAGGGATGAGGGGAAAGGAGGAGGGTGAAACAGAGGGAGGAGGGGAAAGGAGGAGGGTGAGACAGAGGGATGAGGGGAAAGGAGGAGAGTGATACCGAGAGATAATAATATAATAATATGCCATTTAGCAGATGCTTTTATTCAAAGCGAATTACAGTCATGCGTGCATACATTTTTGTGTATGGGTGGTCCCGGGGATCGAACCCACTACCTTGGCGTTACAAGCGCCGTGCTCTACCATGAAGGGAAAGGAAGAGGGTGACAGAGGGATGAGGGGAGATGAGGAGGGTGAGACAGAGGGATGAGGGGAAAAGAAGAGAGTGATACAGAGGGATGAGGGGAAAGGAGGAGGGTGATACAGAGGGATGAGGGGAAAGGAAGGAGGTGAGGGTCCATGTCCTAATAAGACAGAGCTGTATTATGAGTGTCTGGAGGGGTTAAGTGTTTGATCCACTGTCTGTGTGCATGCAGACACGCACAGTAGAACACACTCGCACACACACACACACAATAATGTGAGACAGGGTAAATCTACAGTCTCTGCCTATGACCCCAGGCATACTCCCTGTATCGCTGTCATACATGAGACTGTTAAGACAGATGACATAAAGACAATGTTATGAATGCATGAGGCTGCCCAAGGCTCATTAGGGACATCCCAGGGCCCCTGGATATGTTATCACAGAGTTGCCTCATAATATAACTGTCTGTGTTCTGCTGTCGGTGAAACATGCAGAGTCATTCAATACAGTAGAGGCACAGTCCAGGACATTACAGGGTATAAACATCTTCAAATATGTAGGACAAATTCAATCTAAACACTGCTTTGCTTGGTGTGTCCTTTACCTCAATAAAACAGTAAGGCCCTTTTAGTGGTCCTTTTTCCTGGGAGAATAGGAGCATCACGTTTGCATGTTGTATTTTTGCATGCTGCTCAGAAGGAGTGAATAGCATCACACAGAGATAGCATCAAACTGCTAAAGCCACTCAACAGAACATCACATAGATCCAGAGAGGTCATGAACAGGAAGTGTAGGATGGTCACATAGGGGTACAGGATAGGACTGAGACACAGGAGGACCAAGACAGGCTGGGAGAGGAACACACTGATAACAACAGGTGAGCTCTACTCTCTATACTTACAACAGTCATACTTGGGGTTACAGAAACTCTCTGTGTTATATTAACTACACAACAAACCATTGGCCTAACATACAGAGAATTGTCATAATGCAGCCTATTATGCTGGAACAGCCTATTGGTTGTTTGTTCATCCAATTACATTGTGTCCCTTTCCTCTAGATGTTTCAGAGATGGAGTGAATGGCCTGTGTAATCATCCTAAACTCAGGTGTGTGTGTGTGTGTGTGTGTGTGAGTGTGTGTGAGATTGTGTGTGTGTGTGTGTGTGTGTGTGTGTGTGTGTGTGTGTGTGTGTGTGTGTGTGTGTGTGTGTGTGTGTGTGTGTGTGTGTGTGTGTGTGTGTGTGTGTGTGTGTGTGTGTGTGTGTGTGTGTGTGCGTGCGTGCGTGTGGACGTGCATGCGTGTGCTTGTGTACATGTCTCTCTGTACATTGTCAATCTGTCCTTGCCTTGTCTGTCTGTCTGAATGTGTGCATTGCATTCGATCTGATCTCATAATGTTTATGTATTGATTTACACAGGAGTCTGGCTGCGCTGTTCAGGTCTCACCCATGAGTATCACTTTGTCAAAGAGCCCAAGACCTGGACTGAAGGCCAGCATTACTGCAGAGAGTACCTCACTGACCTAGCCACGATAGACAACAACATGGAGGATATGAATAGCCTTAAGACTGTAGATGGGGTAATACAGATTATGCTTGGATAGCGTTGTATGATAGCTGGCAGTGGTCTCTGGCTGATAAAGGTTTCTACAGAGAGGGAGAGGCTGAGTATAGGAACTGGAAGACTGCCACTAAAGAACCAAACAACTGCAATGGTTATGGTGAGAACTGTGTAGTCATTGATAAGTCATCCAAACAATGGATTGATGTAAACTACAGCAGACACTATCCTTTCGTTTGCTTCAATGGTGAGTGCCCCAGTTACACAATGGACCAAATTATACATCAGATTATAGTACATTTTGTAGATAATTTTGTAAAATAATTTTGGAGATATTAGTCAGTTGTTAGTTTGAAAGTTAAATAACAGCTACCTTACCCTGTCCAGAAATATTGAAGGATAACTCAGAAACTAATTATGTCGCTGCAATCGTTGTCTCTGTAATTTTCTTTTCAAATCAAAAGGGTCAAACTATAAATACATCCCAGTACACGTGGTAATGACCTGGAAAGAAGCTCAGTTACTGCAGAGAGCATCACACTGACCTGGCTAGCATGTATATTATGAACCTGACTGAGAATACGGAGGTGGCACTGTTTCTTGAAGAATGGACATGGATCGGCCTTTCCAGAGTCACCTGGAGGTGGTCTGATCAGAGGAAGTCTTCATTCACCAACTGGAGGAAGGGAAAACAAGACAATAAGCATGGGGAGGTAGACTGTGCTTTGTCCTGTCTTCAGGATGAGGGAAGATGGGAGGATGTTCCAAGTAATAAAGGACACAGTGTTAGGCCTACTGCTGCTAGGTAGCTCTCTCTCTGCTCTCTCCCTCCCCTCTGTCTGTCCTTGATTGAAGGAGTGAAGTCTGGTGTGCGTGAGTCAGGGTTCCAGCTGCAGCTCATTCACCATAATCACCTCAGCCTTTAAGACCCGGTCAAACTTGCCACTCATCGTCAGATCATAGTCAAGACGACCATGTTAGTCTCGCTGTCGACTCAACCTGTTTGTTTTCGCTCTTTGTGTTTTTGGCCTGTTCTATTTACTTTTCTCCTGTGCCACAGATTATTGGAACCTGACTCCTGCCTCCGCTTCACTCCTGCCACCACCATCTTGCTTTCCACTACCGGACCTCCCTTTTGGACTCACCACGGACACTAAGACATTACGGTACCACACCTGCCCTGACCTGGATCTGTTACCCTCCCTGTAACCTGGACTTGCTCTTCCCCTATTATTGGAAACCTGGACTAATTGAACATTGTAAATAAACCTGTTTAACCTTCTCTGGCTTGGTGTAGTTGTCTGCATTTGGGTTCAAATCCAGTTAAATCATGACAGTATGATCTGACCAACATGAACCCAGCAGACAGTAGCTCGGATACCACCCCAGAGTGCACTCAAATTTGGACTGCCATAGCCAATCAGGGCATTTTACTTGGCCAACATGATACCCTGTTTAAGACTATTGCTGAGAACAGTCAGGTGCTGCTTAATCAGGTTCAATTACTCACCAATCAAGTGTCTGCCCTTACTACCCAAGTTAATAATGCACCCCTCGGGCATGGCATACAAACTGCTCCTTCTCCTGCTCCACCTGTTTTTCCTACCCCTTCAGCCCAGATCAGAGAGCCTTTTGTTCCTGCTCCAGAGCGCTATGACGGGAACATGGGAACCTGTGGCGATTTTTTTGACTCAATGCTCGTTAGTGTTTGAACAACAGCCCCTCACCTACGCCTCAGAAAGAGCCCGTATTGCCTACCTTATCAACTCTACTAGCGGTTCCGCTCGTGCCTGGGGATCCGCGGTCTGGGAGAGTCAGTCGGACATTTGCAACGCTTACGTTGCCTTCACCACTGAGATGAGGAAGGTTTTTGACCACCCCGTACGGGGCAAGGGGGCTGCGAAATGGTTGTTTTCTCTTCGGCAGGGGGCTCGCAGTGTGGCGGAGATGGCAGTGGAGTTTCGGACTTTAGCGGCAGTGAGTGGTTGGAATGACGAGGCATTACAAGGAGTGTTCATCAATGCTTTGTCTGAGACTTTAAAATATAAATTGGTGTCATATGATTGAATCTCCATGGATCTTTCTGCTGTCCCTGACGTGTATCATGACCTGGCATCTGTTTTCTGCAAACACAGAGCTACTTCTCTTCCTCCTCACCGGCCTTACGACTGCGCCATTGACCTCCAGCCAGGAGCCCCGCTCCCCAGCAGTCGCCTGTACAATCTCTCCCGCCCGGAGACGGAGGCTATGGAGAACTACATTCGGGACTCCTTGGCGGCAGGTATTATTCGTCCTTCCTCGTCACTTGTAGGAGCGGGATTCTTTTTTGTTGCTAAGAAGGATGAGACCCTCAGACCCTGTATTGATTTCCGTGGACTTAACAACATCACCATTAAGAACAAATATTCTCTGCCATTAATTAATTCTGCTTTTCCCCTCCTTCATGGTGCAACTACCTTTACCAAACTGGATCTACGAAATGCGTATCACCTGGTGCGCATTCGTAAAGGTGATGAATGGAAGACTGCCTTCAACACACCCTTGGGACATTTTGAGTATCTAGTTATGCCTTTTGGGTTGTCCAATGCCCCTGCTGTTTTTCAGGCACTAGTCAATGATGTCCTTCGGGACATGTTGAATCGGTTTGTTTTTGTCTATCTGGATGATATCTTGATTTTCTCAGAGTCCTCCCAGGAACATGAACTGCATGTGCGCCAGGTGTTGCAAAGGTTGTTGGAGAACAAACTGTTTGTGAAGATGGAGAAATGTGAATTTCATGTGTCTGAGACCTCTTTTGGGTTACATCATAGCTCAGGGGGAGTTGCGGATGGACCCAGCTAAGATCTCTGCTGTCACGGACTGGCCAGCCCCCTCCACCCGCAAACAACTTCAACGATTCCTGGGGTTTGCGAACTTCTACAGGAGGTTCATCAAGGACTACAGCCGCATTGCGGCGCCACTCACCGCTCTCACCTCCATCTCACGACCGTTCGCTTGGAATGAAGGGGCCGAATCAGCGTTCGAAGAACTGAAACATCGCTTCGCCTCGGCTCCCATTCTGATGCAGCCGGACCCCGACCGCCAGTTTGTCGTGGAGGTGGATGCATCCGACACTGGGGTAGGTGCGGTGTTGTCACAACGTTCTCCTGAAGATAACAAACTGCATCCCTGTGCTTTTCTTTCAAGGAAACTTTCTCAGGCAGAGAGGAATTATGATGTTGGCAATCGTGAACTGCTCGCCGTTAAGCTGGCTCTCGAGGAGTGGCGACATTGGTTGGAGGGGGCGGAACAACCCTTCATCGTTTGGACGGATCATAAGAATCTGGCTTACATCCAGTCAGCGAAGCAGCTCAACCCCCGTCAAGCCAGGTGGGCACTATTTTTTGGGATATTCAATTTTTCTCTGTCTTACCGTCCTGGGTCACGCAACGTCAAGCCTGACGCCCTGTCTCGTGTTCATTCGGCTGTTGATACTGGTAGTAACCCTGAACCCATCTTGCCTCCTACCTGCAGTATTGCGGCCATCACATGTGACATCGAAGGGATTGTTAGACAGGCTCAACATCATCAAGCTGACCCTGGGAGGGGTCCTCCTAACCGGTTGTTTGTCCCTGAGTCTGTTCGCTCCCAGGTACTTCAGTGGGCTCACTCGTCTCCCCTTACCTGTCACCCTGGAGTTTCGCGGACCCTTGACTTTGTGCGACGGAAGTTCTGGTGGCCCACGATGGAGGCGGACACTCGAGCCTTCATTGCTGCTTGTACGGTATGTGCACGAAGTAAGAACTCCACCCAGGTCAGCGCTGGTCATCTACGACCTCTACCTATACCCAGCCGGCCCTGGTCGCACATTGCTATGGATTTTGTCACTGGACTTCCCCCCTCGTCTGGAAAGACTGTCATTCTTACTGTGATTGATCGTTTTTCTAAGTTCGCTCATTTTTTGGCCCTACCTAAACTGCCCACTGCCAGAGAGACGGCTGATATTTTGGTTGAACATGTGTTCCGCTCTCATGGTCTACCCACGGATATTGTCTCTGACAGGGGTCCCCAGTTTGTCTCCCAGGTATGGAAAGCTTTCTGTAAAGCTTTGGGCATCACATCCAGCCTGTCCTCTGGATATCACCCCCAGACCAACGGGCAAGCCGAGAGAGCGAACCAGGAGATGGAGACCGCTCTCCGCTGTGTCACAGGGTCTAACCCTGGGTCATGGAGCTCCATGCTCCCCTGGGTGGAATATGCTCTTAACACCTTGACTAACGCTTCCTCTGGTTTGTCTCCCTTTCTGTGTGCTCTGGGTTATCAACCTCCCCTGTTCCCTTCTCAAGAGAGGGAACAGGCGGTACCCTCGGTGCAGTCCCACATGCGCCGCTGCTTCAAGGTCTGGAGGAAGGCCAGGGTAGCTCTGTCCCGAGCTTCGGCATACATGCAGAGGCAAGCCAACCGTCACCGGTCCCAGGCTCCCGGTTACTCTCCTGGTCAAGAGGTATGGCTTAAGTCACGTGACCTTCCATTGAAAGTGGAGTCTAAGAAGATGGCGCCTCGTTTTATAGGACCGTTCAAGATACTGTCTATTGTTAACCCCTGCGCGGTTAAGCTACAGCTTCCTGCCTCCCTACGGGTTCATTCCACCTTTCATGTTTCCCAGATTAAGCCTGTGTCGGTTAGCCCTCTGTGCCCGCCCTCTCGTCCCCCTCCTCCGCCCAGGATCGTGGGTGGGGGTCTGGTCTACACTGTCCGGCGACTTCTGGATGTTCGCCGCCGGGGTCGTGGTTTCCAGTACCTGGTGGATTGGGAGGGTTATGGTCCTGAGGAACGTTCCTGGGTGCCCAGGAGCTTCATTGTGGATCCTGCTCTGGTCCGTGAGTTTCATAGGTTACATCCTGATAAACCCTGTCGGCCGCCAGGCGGCGTCCGTAGAGGGGGGGGTACTGTTAGGCCTACTGCTGCTAGGTAGCTCTCTCTCTGCTCTCTCCCTCCCCTCTGTCTGTCCTTGATTGCAGGAGTGAAGTCTGGTGTGCGGGAGTCAGAGTTCCAGCTGCAGCTCATTCACCATAATCACCTCAGCCTTTAAGACCCGGTCAAACTTGCCACTCATCGTCAGATCATAGTCAAGACGACCATGTTAGTCTCGCTGTCGACTCAACCTGTTTGTTTTCGCTCTTTGTGTTTTTGGCCTGTTCTATTTACTTTTCTCCTGTGCCACAGATTATTGGAACCTGACTCCTGCCTCCGCTTCACTCCTGCCACCACCATCTTGCTTTCCACTACCGGACCTCCCTTTTGGACTCACCATGGACACTAGGACATTACGGTACCACACCTGCCCTGACCTGGATCTGTTACCCTCCCTGTAACCTGGACTTGCTCTTCCCCTATTATTGGAAACCTGGACTAATTGAACATTGTAAATAAACCTGTTTAACCTTCTCTGGCTTGGTGTAGTTGTCTGCATTTGGGTTCAAATCCAGTTAAATCATGACACACAGTTTCTTCTGCTACAGAGGTGAGTTGATTTTTTTCCTCCATAGTGTTGAGCTGAGCTTCCCTCTGCCAAAGTAATTGGCTGACATGTCTATACAGATGTAGGATCTTAATTTGATCAGCCTGTTGCAGGAGAACCTTCCTGCAATACAGGACATTTTAAACTTGTAGTGTATTTGAGGTTTAAAAATGCTTCTGAAGTTTGTAATTTCCACTTTGAAATTTCAGACTTAATTTTCCCTTACGAAAAATGTATCAACCCCGACAAAAATTTTAATGAATTATAATTCAAATGTTCTGTTGCTGCACTATTATCCTGCACTAAGATCCCACATCTGTAGGTGCTGAAGAGTTGAAAGACTATATAAAAGATATGACAACAATGATTATTTTTACAACTTTACCACCACTATAAATATTCCTCCTCAAAAGGATTTCAAAAAGTAGCAACAATATGTTTTCTAAATCAAATCAGTATGTTTTTTTCGATCTTTGAACTGTTGAATTCACTGACTAACAGAAGTCGATCAAAACACCCCCAGTCCCTCTTATCTCCCCAGACAACAAGCTGACTCTGGTCCAGGAGAACAAGACATGGGATGAGGCCCTGGAGTACTGCAGACAGAACCATGTCGACCTGGTGTCTGTCCACTCCCAGAAGATCCAGGACTGTGTCCAACAGAGAGCTAGTAGGGCCTCCACTGTCCACGTCTGGCTGGGTCTGCGCTACCCCTGCACCCTGGACTTCTGGTTCTGGGTGAGCGGAGTAGGCAGTGGATACCAGGAATGGGCCCCTGGCCACGGGTTCAGAAGTGAGGAGTGTGGGAAGACTGGGGCCGTACAGAGAGACAACGACTGTCAGTTGGTCGCCAGGCCGGAGACGGACAAGCTCAACTTCATCTGCACAGACTCTAAGGGTGAGTGTGGCTGGGACTCAGTGATCTGTTGAGAGAGAGATTTTCATGGTGGTGGTGGTGGTGGGGGTGGTGGTGGTCGGTGGATGGGTGGGTGGGTGCGTACGTGCCTACATTTAGCTATATGTACAGTTATGTGTCATGTGAATGTGAAACAACAAAACAAACTCTCTCACACACACTGATTTGTCACCTTTTTTTCTCCCCAGATGCCCCCAAAGATGACGTGTGTGTAGATCTGGAGCCGGTCGTGGTTCGCTGGGATTCTTGTAAGACCTCCCACTCTACTCTGGCATCACAGTACATTTACATTGGAAAACATCTACATATAAATTGCTATGCTTAATGTATGATAACTTTTTTTTTATATATATGTATATATTCTGGAGTATTTGATGATATTACCTATTGATAGTGTTAAATGGTTTTAAGGGTGGAGGGTAAGGGTTGTATTTTCTAAATATGTATTTTATATGTTATACTATACTCTAAATGCCTTTAAATGTAACATCATTACTTCCCTTGATAACCTTGGGTTCTTCTCTGACATAACAGTACATTTTACAATGGAGAGCCTCTACCATCAGTTGCAGTACTTAAACATCTGAACATCCAGGCTCTGTCGCCGCCGGCCGCGACCGGGAGACTCATGGGCGGCGCACAATTGGCCCAGCGTCGTCCAGGGTAGGGGAGGGAATGGCTGGCAGGGATGTAGCTCAGTTGATAGAGCATGGCGTTTGCAACGCCAGGGTTGTGGGTTCGATTCCCACGGGGGGCCAGTATATTAAAAAAATATGTATTCACTAACTGTAAGTCGCTCTGGATAAGAGCGTCTGCTAAATGACTAAAATGTAAATGTAACATTATGATTTTTAAAATATATCTTTGGGAGTTTTTGATGGTATTACTTATTGATTACTTTAAGGGTGGAGGGTAAGGTTTGTATTTTCTAAACATGTTTTTTTTATGTTATATACTACAGTGCCCTCAGAAAGTATTCATACCCATTGACGTAGAGTGCATTCAGAAAGTATTCAGACCTCTTCCCTTTTTCCACATTTTGTTACGTTACAGCCTTATTCTAAAATGGATTAAATTATTTATTATTCTCATCAATGTACACACAATACCCCATAATGACAAAATGAAAACAGGTTTTTAGACATTTCTGCTAATTTATAAAAAATAAAAAATAAACGGAAATAGCTAATTTACATAAGTATTCAGACCCTTTGCTATGAGACTCAAAATTGAGTTCAGGTGCATCCTGTTTCCATTGATGATCCTTTAGATGTTTCTACAACTTGATTGGAGTCCACCTGTGATGAATTCAATTATAAGGTCCCACAGTTGACAGTGCATGTCAGAGCAAAAACCAAGCCATGAGGTCGAAGGAATTGTCCGTAAAGCTCCGAGACAGGATTGTGTTGAGGCACAGATCTGGGGAAGGGTATCAAAACATTTCTGCAGCATTGAAGGTCCCCAAGAACACAGTGGCCTCCATCATTCTTGGTCAAGGAGGTGACCAAGAACCTGATCGTCACTCTGACAGGGCTCCAGAGTTCCTCTATGAAGATGGGAGAACCTTCCAGAAGGACAACCATCTCTGCAGCACTCCACCAATCATGCCTTTATGTTAGAGTGGACAGAAGTCACTCCTCAGTAAAAGGCACCAACAGCCCGCTTGGAGTTTGCCAAAAGGCACCTAAAGGTCTCTCAGACCATGAGAAACAAGATTCTCTGGTCTGATGAAACCAAGATTGAACTCTTTGGCCTGAATGCCAAGTGTCATATCTGGAGGAAACCTGGCACCATCCCTATGGTGAAGCATGGTGGTGGCAGTATCATGCTGTGGGGATGTTTTTCAGCGGCAGGGACTGGGAGACTAGTCAGGATCGAAGGAAAGATGAATGAAGCAAAGTACAGAGAGATCCTTGATGAAAACCTGCTCCAGAGCGCTCATGACCTCAGACTGGGGCGAAGGTTCACCTTCCAACAGGACAACAACCCTAAGCACACAGCCAAGACAACGCAGGAGTGGCTTCGGGACAAGTCTCTGAATGTCCTTGAGTGGCCCAGCCAGAGCCCGGACTTGAACCCAATCAAACATCTCTGGAGAGACCTGAAAATAGCTGTGCAGTGACGCTCCCCATCCAACCTGAGAGAGCTTGAGAGGATCTGCAGAGAAGAATGGGAGAAAATCCCCAAATACAGGTGTGCCTAGCTTGTAGCGTCATACCCAAGAAGACTTGAGGCTGTAATCGCTGCCAAAGGTGCTTCAACAAAGTACTGAGTAAAGGGTCTGAATACTTATGTAAATGTGATATTTCTAAACATTTGTTTTTGCTTTGTCATTATGGGGTATTGTGTGTAGATTGATGAGGGGGAAAAAACAATTTAATCCATTTTAGAATAAGGCTGTAACGTAACAAAATGTGGAAAAAGTCAAGGGGTCTGAATACTTTCCGAATGCACTGTATTCCACATTTTGTTGTGTTACAGCCTGAATTCAAAATTGATTAAATAGATTTTTTTTCTTATCCATCTACACATAATGACAAACTGAAAGCATGTTTTTTTGTTTAAAAAGAAAAAGAAAGAAAAGGCAAATTTGTTGAAAATGAAATACAGAAAATATAATTTACTTCACACCCTTTTGCTATGACATTCGAAATTGAGCTCAGGTGATTCCAGAGTGTTGAAAGTTTCCAAGAGCAACAACCCAGACTCTGCCTAGAGCTGGCCATCTGACCAAACTGAGCAACCGGGCAAGAAGGACCTTAGTCAGGGAGGTGACCAAGAACCCAATGACCACTCTGACAAAACTACAGAGTTCCTTGGCTACAGCACCTCACTAATCTGGGCTTCATGGGAGAGTGGCTAGACGGAAGCCACTCCTGAGAAAAAGGCACATGACAGCACTCCTGGAGTTTGCAAAACGGCACGTGAAAAATTCTTAGATCATAAGGCAAAATATTCTGTGGTCTGAGGAGACAAAAATTTAACTCTTTAGTCTGAATGCAAAGCACTATGTCTGGAAAAAAACAGGCACAGCTCATCATCCATCTAACACCATCCCTACCGTTAAGCATGGTGGTGGTGGCAGCATCATGCTATGGGGATGCTTTTCAGTGGCAGGGACTGGCAGACTGGTATGAATAGAGGGAAGAACGAATACAGCCAAATACAAAAGGGTTGTATTTTCTAAATATGTATTTATATGTTATACTATACTCTAAATGCCTTTAAATGTAACAGCATTAATTCCCTTGATTACCTCGGGTTCTTCTATTCTTCTAGTTTGTAAATATGTATTTTTTTTGGTGTAAGCCTTTACATGTAGAATCTTGGATTCCCTTGACAACAATAAAGATATACACCTAAAACTCTAGCTTCATTTATGTTTTTCATTTATGATACTTTATACTGTACTTCTGCTGATCTGAAGAATGGAACTTCAGTGTATTACCAGTTTGGGTGCTGTGGACCAGATCTTTAAGATAGATGTTGAATAAACATGAAGACCCAGTACAAAATCATCCCCTTTCATCTGCCCCTACTACTTAAGTGTTCAGAGATCTAAAGGAACTGGATAGGTGTAAGCAATATGGCGGAAGCTCCCGTAAGTCTACTGGTAGGTTAGGTGGAGCCAATCACATTCCTTCAGATCTCTTATATCCAATACAGATGTAGGATTTTAATTTGATCACTCTTTTGTTGTTGAGAATTTTCCTGCACGGCAGGAAATGCAAACTTGTAGTGTATTCGAGGTTTAAAAAGGCTTTTAAAGTTTGTATTTTCTACTTGTGTCAGACTTGATTTGCCCCAATGAAAAATGTATCAACCCCTACAAAGAATTTCCATTAATTACACTATATATACAAAAGTATGTGGATACCCCTTCAAATGAGTGGATTTGGCTATTTCAGCCACACCCGTTGCTGACAGGTGTATAAAATAGAGCACATAGCCATGCAATCTCCATACACAAACATTGGCAATAGAATGGCCTTACTGAAGAGCTCACTGACTTTCAACGTGGCACCGTCATAGGATACCACCTTTCCAACAAGTCAGTTTGTCAAATTTATGGCCTGCTAGAGCTGCCCTGGTCAACTGTAAGTGTTGTTATTGTGAAGTAGAAACGTCTAGGAGCAACAACGGCTCAGCCACGAAGTGGTAGGCCACACAAGCTCACAGAACTGGACCGCCGAGTGCTGAAGCACGTAGCGCGTAAAAATCGTCTGTCCTCTGTTGCAACACTCACTACCGAGTTCAAAACTTGACTGGCCTGCACAGAGCCCTGACCTCAACCCCATCGAACACCTTTGGAATGAATTGGAATGCTGACTGCGAGCCAGGCTTAATCGCCCAACATCAGTGCCCAACCTCACTATTGCTCTTGTGGCTGAATGCAAGTAAGTCCCCGCAGAAATGTTCCAACATCTAGTGGAAAGCCTTACCAGAAGAGTGGAGGCTGTTATAGCATCAAAGGGGGGACAAACTCCATATTAATGCCCTTGATTTTGGAATGAGATATTCGACGTGCAGGTGTCCACATACTTTTGGTCATGTAGTGTATAATCCACATAATTCAAATTTCCTGTTGCTGCAGGATTATTTTCCTGCTGTGGCAAATGGACTCAAATTAGGATCCTACATCTGTAGGTGCAGTAGTGGCTAGGGTAAGGAGCTAAAGAACATAATAGGAGTCAATATTCTCTACTCTACCTGGGTTACCTCAGTCTCTGTTTACGCTTCCTGGTCAAAGGTCAAGGTCTGTTTTCCAGACAGCTCAGGGTCAAAGTTCATGTTTGTCTCGCTGCTGGTGATAGGAGAGGAAACGAAACGAAGGGGTAGGATTCCGGTAAGGGATTAAAGACTAGAGGCGGAGAGATGGATAGATGAAAGGAGGTTATCTCTCTCTCTCTTTCCCCAGAGTGCATTGATCTGTTAGTGTTTAGCAGCCTGGGGTGAGTGGATTTGTTGGCCCTGGGCCAAGTAGAAGTGCTGATGTAGAATGATGCAGAAAAATTAATCCATGCATTTGTTACTTCTAGGTTAGACTACTGCAATGCTCTACTTTCCGGCTACCCGGATAAAGCACTAAATAAACTTCAGTTAGTGCTAAATACGGCTGCTAGAATCCTGACTAGAACCAAGAAATTTGATCATATTACTCCAGTGCTAGCTTCCCTACACTGGCTTCCTGTTAAGGCAAGGGCTGATTTCAAGGTTTTACTGTTAACCTATAAAGCGTTACATGGGCTTGCTCCTACCTATCTTTCCGAGTTGGTCCTGCCGTACATACCAATACGTACGCTACGGTCACAAGACGCAGGCCTCCTAATTGTCCCTAGAATTTCTAAGCAAACAGCGGGAGGCAGGGCTTTCTCCTATAGATCTCCATTTTTATGGAACAGTCTGCCTACCCATGTGAGAGACGCAGACTCGGTCTCAACCTTTAAGTCTTTACTGAAGACTTATCTCTTCAGTAGGTCATATGATTGAGTGTAGTCTGGCCCAGGAGTGTGAAGGTGAACGGAAAGGCTCTGGAGCAACGAACAGCCCTTGCTGTCTCTGCCGGGCCGGTTCCCCTCTCTCCACTGGGGTTCTCTGCCTCTAACCCTGTTACAGGGGCTGAGTCACTGGCTTGCTGGTGCTCTTTCATGCCGTCCCTAGGAGGGGTGCGTCACTTGAGTGGGTTGAGTTACTGACGTGATCTTCCTGTCTGGGTTGGCGCCCCCCTTGGTTTGTGCTGTGGTGGAGACCTCTGTGGGCTATACTCGGCCTTGTCTCAGGATTGTAAGTTGGTGGTTGAGGATATCCCTCTAGTGGTGCGGGGGCTGTGCTTTGGCAGAGTGGGTGGGGTTATATCCTTCCTGTTTGGCCCTGTCCGGGGTTTCTTCGGATGGGGCCACAGTGTCTCCGGACCGCTCCTGTCTCAGCCTCCAGTATTTATGCTGCAGTAGTTTATGTGTCGGGGGGCTGGGGTTAGTTGGTTATACCTGGAGTACTTCTCCTGTCTTATCCAGTGTCCTGTGTGAATTTAAGTATGCTCTCTCTAATTCTCTCGTTCTCTCTTTCTCTCTGAGAACCTGAGCCCTAGGACCATACGTCAGGACTACCGGGCATGCTGACACCTTGCTGTCCCCAGTCCGCCTGGCCTTGCTGCTATTCCAGTTTCAACTGTTCTGCCTGCGGTTACGAAACCCCTACCTGTCCCAGACCTGCTGTTTTCAACTCTTAATGATCGGCTATGAAAAGCCAACTGAGAGACCTGAGCCCTAGGACCATACGTCGGGACTACCGGCCGTGGTGACTCCTTGCTGTCCCCAATCCGCCTGGCCTTGCTGCTATTCCAGTTTCAACTGTTCTGCCTGCGGTTATGGAACCCCTACCTGTCCCAGACCTGCTGTTTTCAACTCTTAATGATCGGCTATGAAAAGCCAACTGAGATTTATTCCTGATTATTATTTGACCATGCTTGTCACTTATGAACATTTTTGAACATCTTGGCATGGTTCTGTTATAATCTCCACCCGGCACAGCCAGAAGAGGACTGGCCACCCCTCATAGCCTGGTTCCTCTCTAGGTTTCTTCCTAGGTTTTGGCCTTTCTAGGGAGTTTTTCCTAGCCACCGTGCTTCTACACCTGCATTACTAGCTGTTTGGGGTTTTAGGCTGGGTTTCTGTACAGCACTTCGAGATATTAGCTGATGTACGAAGGGCTATATAAAATAAAATTGATTGATGTAAGGGCTCCTAGCCCCAGTGTGGTGGTGCATACACTGCAACTGGAACCAGGGAGAAACACACTCGAGGCTTACTTGTTATTGGTGGCTTGGCTGCATTGTAGTCTCGACTAGTGTAGTTGAATGCACTTATTGTCACATTTATAAGTCACTCTGGATAATAGCATCTGCTGAATGACTTAAATGGCAATGTGGAAATGAAGTTAATATGGCTTCACAATAAAATATTTTTGACAGCTGAAGGTTGAACTCAACTGAACTGTAGTCTTCACCACAGTGGACTGAGTTTGCCCTCTAGTGGATTAATATACTACTACATCACACAGCTTTTACATGGACAGAAAAAAAAAACTGATGTTTTTTTAGACATGGTTCGAATCAACCCCAGGACACTACACAAGTATTTACAATACTTGTTACACTGTCCTTAAAACATGAAACATATGATTTAAAAGAATAAACATAAGGGAGTTTATTCCCTCAGAAGTTGTTACACTGTACTTAAAACAATAATTACATTACAACGTGATAGTTTTAATAAAGTTAAATCAGTTTATTAAATTTGTATATCGTTTATTACCTCGGAGCAAATTGTTTTACAGTAGAGGAGGGGACACTGTGATTAACTGAGTGCCTCTTCAGAGCAAGGCATCCATATCCTGTGAGATGCAAAGTAGGTAAATAAAAGCAAAATCTGAAGATAAACACATAAAGTGGATTGTTCTACTTTCAATATTCTACCTCGGCAGTTACATGCTTCATGATCAACACCTATTTATTCATTTTTTCATGCAACAAAGCTGGATAGTGGTTTTAGGTCTGTTAAGTGTAAACAGTTTGATATGTGAATGTAAATGCATTGCTTTTTATTTTCTTCAAATGGCACTCATCTCCTTTTCATCTAATTTAACATTACTGAACAAAAGGCACATCTTAATAGGTGGTCCAGGTACAGTGAGGGAAAAAAGTATTTGATCCCCTGCTGATTTTGTACGTTTGCCCACTGACAAAGACATGATCAGTCTATAATTTGAATGGTAGGTTTATTTGAACAGTGAGAGACAGAATAACAACAAAAAAATCCAGAAAAACGCATGTCAAAAATGTTGATTTGCATTTGAATGAGGGAAATAAGTATTTGACCCCTCTACAAAACATGACTTAGTACTTGGTGGCAAAACCCTTGTTGGCAATCACAGAGGTCAGACGTTTCTTGTAGTTGGCCACCAGGTTTGCTCACGTCTCAGGAGGGATTTTGTTCCACTCCTCTTTGCAGATCTTCTCCAAGTCATTACGGTTTCGAGGCTGACGTTTGGCAACTCGAACCTTCAGCTCCCTCCACAGATTTTCTATGGGATTAAGGTCTGGAAACTGGCTAGGCCACTCCAGGACCTTAATGTGCCTCTTCTTGAGCCACTTCTTTGTTGCCTTGGCCGTGTGTTTTGGGTCATTGTCATGCTGGAATACCCATCCATGACTCATTTTCAATGCCCTGGCTGAGGGAAGGAGGTTCTCACCCAAGATTTGACGGTACATGGCCCCGTCCATCGTCCCTTTGATGCGGTGAAGTTGTCCTGTCCCCTTAGCAGAAAAACACCCCCAAAGCATAATGTTTCCACCTCCATGTTTGACGGTGGGGATGGTGTTCTTGGGGTCATAGGCAGCATTCCTCCTCCTCCAAACACGGCGAGTTGAGTTGATGCCAAAGAGCTCGATTTTGGTCTCATCTGACCACAACACTTTCACCCAGTTCTCCTCTGAATCATTCAGATGTTCATTGGCAAACTTCAAACAGGCCTGTATATGTGCTTTCTTGAGCAGGGGGACCTTGCGGGCGCTGCAGGATTTCAGTCCTTCACGGCGTAGTGTGTTACCAATTGTTTTCTTGATGACTATGGTCCCAGCTGCCTTGAGATCATTGACAAGATCCTCCCGTGTAGTTATGGGCTGATTCCTCGCCGTTCTCATGATCATTGCAACTCCACGAGGTGAGAACTTGCATGGAGCCCCAGGCCGAGGGAGATTGACAGTTCTTTTGTGTTTCTTCCATTTGCGAATAATCGCACCAACTGTTGTCACCATCTCACCAAGCTGCTTGGTGATGGTCTTGTAGCCCATTCCAGCCTTGTGTAGGTCTACAGTCTTGTCCCTGACATCATTGGAGAGCTCTTTGGTCTTGGCCATGGTGGAGAGTTTGTAATCTGATTGATTGATTGCTTCTGTGGACAGGTGCTTTTATACAGGTAACAAGCTGAGATTAGGAGCACTCCCTTTAAGAGTGTGCTGTAGTATCTGAACTGTTTATAATTTTGGCTGATGTTTGCAAATGGTGTGTTAGAGGAACTTTACTTTGCCTTGCTGAAACATCTGGAAAGCATTACTATAGGGGCCCCCTGAAACAGAGGAGACTTGGATATGTGGAAGCCAGGGATTGGTCCATTCAAAACACCCATATTATGTTACATAGGATAAATACCATGGTTGGAACAAAGGACGGAGAGAATAATAATTTTTAGATTGGGTTAATTGTTCTCCGGATTTCTGCAGAAATCTGTAAATTGACGCTGGAACCTTTGATATAATAAACCTTTATAATCAAGTACAGTGTCCGCGGATTTCTTGTCTACACAGCATATCAGCATCGTTGTCTCGACACCACAGTGCTCCTAATTTCAGCTCGTTACCTGTATAAAAGACACCAGGGAGCCAGAAATCTTTCTGATTGAGAGGGGGTCAAATACTTATTTTTTCCCTCACTGTAAGTCATGACATAACACATGTGGGGCGGGGGGGCTTTCCTATTCTCTATTGCTCCTCTATTGTTCCTCAAGCAAGGCGGGAGGCTAATGACATCATGGATTCCCATCAGACCAACTCCTTCAATGCCTAACATTTTTTCTTTAGTGTGTGTACTTTACTGTGTTTATAGTTGGGATATCGCTTTTCAAAAGTAGTTCAGAAATCGCTGGTGGAGGTCTTGCATTTGGAGGACGTTGCATTTCCATTTTAATGCATATAAATACAATATAAAAAAAACAGAGAAGATTGCTTTAAGTTGAGGTTTAATTTAATGAAATCAAAGGCATATTTATGATAGTGTTGGAGCACAATCGAAATGCATGTATCTTATTAATAAAGTCAACATCAAAGCAACTCAGAGAAGATTACTTTACCTTGGTGTTTACTTTAATGAAATCACAGCCATTTGTATAATAGTGTATAATCCTTTGTACAACAAACTTATTCACACACTAACTATAGCAATTGATTTGTAATACAGGACATATTCACCGCAATTAGAATAAAATGTTGGTCTTTGTGCAACATTTACAAAAAATAGCAATGAACAATAATATATACAGTGAAATATAGTAATGTATGTACAGTAATGTAAAAGAATGGACAGTACCTGTGAAAGAGATACCAATCAAACGAGAGTCCAAACCACTTCCATCAATGAAAACAGTGTTGTGTAATGAAGCATATGTGTAACTGTATGAAGCGAAGGTCTTAAGTTAAAACATTCTACTGCAATGGTTTTACAAGTTGGATTGTACAACCCAGAATGAAGGGTTTGAAAGGATGAAGTGTCTGGTTTTATGTGTTGATTTTGCTTACTTATAATGACATATTTTGATAGAACCTCCTTTGATAGTTTAAGCAATAACCAAATGAATTAATCATGAATAATGAATCATGTAAATCATCCAAATATAACTTGTCTGTGTAAGCAGTATATAAGAGAACTAACAGGACTGCCCCGGGAGAGCTCCCGACCGATGTGTACTATGATGCATTAAGTTTGTTGGAACCTCTCCAGTTAACTGACAATAAAGAATGATTCATTTAAGTTTGACTTTGAGTCCCTGGTGGTCATTTCCTTGACAATTTGGCGTCATGAAAAGGATGATTGATTCTGCCTGGGGAGCTTTCCAGTGAGGGTCTGCAAGGAAAATCGTTGGGGCATTTTATGAAGCGTGAGGGAAATTCCCGTCTGACCAAAAGACAAGGAGGACCCACCCAGACCCTTACTGCGAGACACATAATCCGCGGACAATTGAGGGACAGAGCTTCCGACCGACGTGTACTATGGTGCATTAAGTTTGTTGGAACCTCTTCAGTTAACTGACAATAAAGAATGATTCATTTAAGTTTGACTTTGAATCCCTGGTGGTAATTTCCACGACAATAGATTTTCAGCTCCTATTTATTTCTGTGTGTGTGTGTGTGTGTATAGAGTCACTCCCCCTTCTCCACCACCCATCTCTTCTTTTCAGTCTCATAAAAGCTCCCTCCAATACTCTGTGCAAGGTACAGGGAAAACACTAGGCACTAGATATTTTCCTGCCACTCAAGGAAAGCTGATATGGGCTGTTGGGGTCTTGTTTCAGCGGCTGGTGGCAGAACCTGTACAGACGGCTGGAGGGATGCTGCTCTGAGGATTTTCTCTTTCCTCTTTCCTCTGTTCGCTCCTTCCTCACTGCCCCCCTCTGCTTTGAGGCCTCCAGCTCCCATTAAAAGAAGCCAGCAGAAGCAAAATCCTCAAATGGCATTGTTGAATTGGTGAGGCCTTCTGCTGGGTAAGTGCAGGTGGCAGGGGACATGACTGGGACACTGAGCGTTTCACTCTCTGCAGTAACATAATGCCACAGCTGTGTGTCTCTAGGAGCTTCTCTGGGCTGGTGTTAAGAGCAGTGCAGATTCACCCGCTTCAGGATAGCTTCCTCCCCATGGTGCTTGGCCAATAGCCCATCACTGGCAGCTCTAATGGGCTCTGTCCATCGGCCATGGTACAAGATGAAGACTCAACCTCATCTCTTGATGGGCCCAGTGGAGAAGCTGTCAAGGGCAATGGTGGTGTGCTTGGCAGATCTGAAAGAGGCACAATATTATTTGAATGACAAAGCCTTTACTATACACTAACCTGAATCAAGTGTGTGCTTGTGTGTGTGTGTGTGAGAGAGAGAAAGACAGAATGAGTTAGTGCCTGCACACATAAATATGTGTGTGATATCATTTGAATTACCTGTAACCATCAGGTACTCTTCAGAGCAATCCTCTTTTGTTGTGGCAGGATCTGGTGCAAAGGAGAGCAGAACAGGACAGCCTGTAGGGAGGACCACTGTTAGAGCTGGGCCTTCGCTGCTGCGGCCGGATTGGTCTCAGCAGAGAGGAGATCCAGAAGGTCATGCATGTCGTTCCTCTCCTGAAATAGAGGCCCAATTACCTTAAACTAGAATAATCATAAAGCTAAACTATGTGAGTGTGTGATTGAGAGGCGGAGAGTGATCATGTCACCGTGTTGTTTCTTTTTTGTTGCATTCAGTCACGAAATGCACAATATGAGCTTTTCCCGACTGCTAAGTGTACTCGCGCTGACAAGCCCTGGTGTGTGTGTTCATATGACATAGAAGTTTGTCAACCTGAACGAGTCCTTGAAGTAGGATATTCAGTGATTAGCTTTGGCATCAAGTACTATCAACAGTGTACAGTAAAAATGATATAAAACATTCAGATCTTAATTGACATAGGCTTAATCATCTGAAGTTTCACAACCTCTAGGGCTTAGTCATCACTCGAGTTTAATAACGGATGTAGGCTACATTAAAAGTGTGTACTCACTTCTCGACCGTTGTGATATGCATTCATTGTCACAACCGTTGTTGACAAATGCATTCCATATCCGTTGTTCCACCTGAGTGTAGACTAAACCTGTTCATGTTCCAATTCAAAAACATTGAACCCTAGTGGTCTGAATATTGACTTTGATCTCAGGCCCGTCTTATGAAAAATTATTATTTTTCTTATAAATTAGTCTTATAAATGAATATATTATTTCTACAGCTTATCATCGTACACCCAATATGTTCCCCCTGTTGATGATGCTTATTATGCATTATGGTTGAACCAAAAGATTACATGTAACAAACATTTAATTAAATTGGAAACAATTAAATATATATGTGAAATTACATTCAAATCAAATCAAATTGTATATGTCACATGCGGTGAATACAACAGGTGTAGACCTTACTGTGAAATGCTTACTTACAAGCCCTTAACCAGCAATGAAGTTCAAGAAATAGAGTTAAGAAAATATTTACATAAATAAACTGAAGTAGAAAATAAAATAAAAAGTAAAACAATAAAATAACAATAACGAGGCTATATACAGGGGTACCAGTACCGAGTTAATGTGCGGGGGCACAGGTTAGTCGAGGTAATCTGTACATGTAGGTAGGGGTAAAGTAGCAGCAGTGTAAAAACACTGTCAATGTAAATAGTCTGGGTGGCCATTTGATTAATTGTTCCGCAGTCTTATGGCTTGGGGGTAGAAGCTGTTAAGGAGCCTTTTGGACCTAGACTTGGCGCTCTGGTACCGCTTGCCGTGCGGTAGCAGAGAGAACAGACTATGGCTTGGGTGACTGTTGGGCCTTCCTATAACACCGCCTGGTATATAGATCCTGGATGGCAGGAAGCTTGGCCCCAGTGATGTACTGGGCCATATGCATTACCCTCTGTAGTGCCTTATGGTCGGATCTCCTGAGGGGGAAAATGTGTTGTTATGCCCTCTTCACGACTGTCTTGGTGTGTTTGGACCATGATAGTTTGTTGGTGATGTGGACACCAAGGAACTTGAAACTCTCGACCCGCTCCACTGCAGCCCTGTCGATGTTAATGGGGGCCTGTTCGGCCCTCCTTTTCCTGTAGTCCATGATCGCTCCGTTGTCTTGCTCAGAATTGATAGAGAGATTGTTGTCCTGGCACCACACTCCCAGGTCTCTGACCTCCTTCCTATGGGCTGTCTCATCGTTGTCGGTGATCAGGCCTACCACTGTTGTGTCGTCAGCAAACTTAATGATGGTGTTGGAGTCGTGCTTGGCCAGTGAACAGGGAGTAAAGGAGGGGACTAAGCACGCACACCTGAGGGGCCCCAGTGTTGAGGATCAGCGTGGCAAATGTGTTGTTGCCCACCCTTATCACCTGGGGGCGGCCCGTCAGGAAGTCCAGGATCCAGTTGCAGAGGGAGGTGTTTAGTGCCAGGGTCCTTAGCTTAGTGATGAGCTTTGTGGGCACTATGGTGTTGAACACTAAGCTGTATTCAATGAAAAGCATTCTCACATAGGTGTTCCTTTTTTCTAGGTGGGAAGGGAAGTGTGGAGTGCGATTGAGATTGCGTCATCTGTGGATCTGTTGGGGCGGTATGCGAATTGTTGATGTGAGTCATGACCAGACTTTCAAAACACTTCATGGCTACCGACGTGAGAGCTACGGGGCAGTAGTCATTTAGACAGGTTACCTTCACTTTCTTGGGCACAGGGACTATGGTGGTTTGCTTAAAACATGTAGGTATTACAGACTCGGTCAGGGAGAGGTTGAAAATGTCAGTGAAGACACTTGCCAGTTGGTCCGCGCATGTCCTGGTAATCCATCTGGCCCCGCGGCCTTGTAAATGTTGACCTGTTTAAAGGTCTTTCTCACATCGGCTATGCAGAGCGTGATCACACAGTCGTCCGGAACAGCTGGTGTTCTCATGCATGCTTCAGTGTTGCTTACCACGAAGCGAGCATAAAAGGCATTTAGCTCATTTGGTAGGCTTGCATCACTGGGCAGCTCATGGCTGGGTTTCCCATTGTAGTCCGTAATAGTTTGCAAGCCCTGCCACATCCGACGAGCGTCATAGCCGGTGTAGTAGGATTCATTCTTAGTCCTGTATTGACACTTTGCCTGTTTGATGGTTCGTCTGAGTGCATAGCGGGGTTTCTTATAAGCTTCCAGATTAGTGTCCTGGTCCCTGAAAGTGCCAGCTCTACCCTTTAGCTCAATGCAGATGTTGCCTTAATCCATGGCTTCTGGTTGGGATATGTACGTACGGTCACTGTGGGGACAACGCCGTCGATGCACTTATTGATGAAGCCAGTGACTTAGGTGGTATACTCCTCAATGCCATTGGATGAATCCCGGAACATATTCCAGTCTGTGCTAGCAAAACAGTCCTGTAGCGTAGCATCCACGTCATCTGACCACTTCCGTATTGAGCGAGTCACTGGTACTTCCTGCTTTAGTTTTTGCTTGTAAGCAGGAATCAGAAGGATAGAATTATGGTCAGATTTGCCAAATGGAGGGCGAGGGAGAGCTTTGTATGCGTCTCTGTGTGTGGAGTAAAGGTGGTCTAGAGTTTTTCTTCCTCTGGTTGCACATGTGACTTGCTGGTAGAAATTAGGTAAAACTGATTTAAATTTGCCTGAATTAAAGTCCCCGGCCACTAGGAGCGCCACTTCTGGATGAGCATTTTCTTGATTGCTTGTGGCCTTATACAGCTCGTTGAGTGCAGTCTTAGTGCCAGCATTGGTTTGTGGTGGTAAATAGACGGCTGCGAATAGATCTCTCTTGGTAGATAGTGTGGTCTGCAGCTTATCATGAGGTACTCTACGTCAGGCGAGCAATACCTTGAGACTTCTTTAATGTTAGACATCGTGCACCAGCTGTTATTGACAAATAGACACATACCCCCACCCCTCGTCTTACCAGACGTAGCTGCTCTGTCCTGCCGATGCACGGAAAACCCAGCCAGCTCTATATCATCCGTGTCCTCGTTCAGCCACGACTCAGTGAAACATAAGATATTACAGTTTTAATGTCCCGTTGGTAGAATAGTCTCGATCGTAGATCATCCAGTTTATTTTCCGGTGATTGCACATTGGCCAATAGAACAGATGGTAGAGGCGGTTTACCCACTTGCTGACTAATTCTCACAAGACACCCCGACCTCCGACCCCTGTATTTCCGTATTTTCTTCAAGCGAATAACGGGAATGTCACGGATTCTGCCGAGGCTGCTCCTCCTCCTTGTTCGGGCAGGCTTCGGCGTTCGTCGTCCCCGGAGTACTAGCTGCCACCGTTGAATGTTTCTATGTTTGATTGCTTTTGTCTGTCCATTGCACCTGTGTCCGTTTGTGTCTGATTATGTGTTCTATAAGTTGCCTGTTTTGTATTGGTTAGGTTGTGTGTTGTTATTCGCCTGTCCGTTAGTGCTGCGTGTTCTCTCTGTTTATTGTTTTGTTAGTTTACGCACAGTCTGCGTAATCGCTCGCCTCTGTTTGTTGTTGAGGCCGTTCATTGTATTGTGCTTGGTTTTGCACTAGTAAACGTTGTTGGACTAAGCTTCGGTGTCCTGCGCCTGACTCCCGCACCACATTAACCTCAGCTAGTGACAGAACAACACACCAAGATGGAGTCAGCAGGAGCAGCGGCGGCACCCAAGTCGCTGGAGGATCGGATCAGCGACCAAGACACCATGATCCGGCAACTTGGGGCCACCATGAACGAGGTGTCCAACACGCTGCGCCGATTGGTTACGGGGGAGGTGCCCACGCCTTCGCACACCTTACCATCATCATCGGCCAGTCCTCCTCTCCCAGCACCGGAACCCAGTGGCATTCGGCTCTCGCTCCCGAGGGCTTATGATGGTTCTGCAGCCGGGTGTCAGGGGTTCCTCCTGCAGGTGGAACTCTACCTGGCCACCATACACCCGGCGCCCTCGGGATACGAGAGCGTCTCCGCCCTCATCTCCTGTCTATCCGGCAAGGCGTTGGAGTGGGCCAACGCCGAATGGAGGGGAATAGACGCCGCCACCATCACCTACGCGGAGTTCTCCCGCCGCTTCAGGGCTGTGTTCGATCATCCACCTGAGGGGAAGGCGGCGGGGGAGCGTCTGTTCCATCTCCGACAGGGGAAGAGGAGTGCACAGGAGTTCGCCCTGGAGTTCCGGACTCTAGCGGCGGATGCGGGGTGGAATGAGAGGGCCCTCATCAACCATTACCGGTGTAGTCTACGAGAGGACGTTCGTTGTGAGCTGGCCTGCAGGGACACCAACCTATCCTTCGACCAGTTGGTGGACATTTCCATCCGTCTCGACACCCTGCTGGCTACCCGCGGACGTCCCGAGTGGGGGTCGTCCATTCCACCCTCCAGCACCTCCGAGCCGGTTCCCATGGAGCTCGGGGGTGCTGGCGCTAGGGAGAGGAGGAGAGAGAACCCGAGGGGGGCCGCCCCTGCACCAACTGTGGCCGTGGAGGACACACTGCGGCTAGGTGCTGGGGAGGGTCTCCTGGGAGAGGGGACAACAGGTCACGCACTGGGGAGTCATTTCAGGTGAGTAGGCGCCCCACTTACCCAGAGCTCTCTGTTGGTCACTTGTGTATACCTGTGAGATTTCCACAGGTGGCACCTCATTCCCAGCATAAGGCGCTAGTAGACTCAGGCGCAGCTGGGAACTTTGTTGATCGTGAATTTTGTTATAGGTTAGGAATTCCCCTTCGGCCGGTAGAAGCCCCCTTTCCTGTTCATGCCCTAGACAGCCGGCCGCTGGGGTCGGGGTTGATCAGAGAAGTCACAGCACCACTTAAGATGACGACGCAGGGGGGTCATGAGGAGATCCTTCAGTTTTATCTGATCAACTCTCCTGCGTATCCCGTGGTGCTGGGGCTTCCCTGGTTAAGCGCCCATGATCCTACCATTGCGTGGCAATGGAGGGCTCTTATGGAGTGGTCTGCCCAGTGTGTAGGGAGATGTCTAGGTGTTTCCTTAGGGGCGACCTCGGTGGAGAGTCCGAACCAAGTGCCCGCAATGCGCATTCCCCCTGAATATGAGGATTTAGCACTTGTGTTCAGCAAAACGAGGGCGACACGGCTACCACCTCATAGACAGGGGGATTGTGCGATAGATCTCCAAACAGGAGCGGCACTTCCGCGGAGCCGTGTGTATCCCCTGTCTCAAGAGGAGACCGCGGCTATGGAGACTTACATAGCCGAGTCCTTGGCACAGGGATACATACGGTCCTCCACTTCCCCGGTTTCCTCGAGTTTCTTCTTTCTGAAGAAGAAGGACGGGGGTTTGCGCCCGTGTATTGATTACCGTAGTCTCAATCAGATCACGGTTAAGTACAGTTACCCTCTTCCTCTGATTGCGACTATGACGGAGTCATTACGCGGAGCGCGGTTCTTCACAAAGTTAGATCTCAGGAGCGCGTACAATCTGGTGCGCATTAGGGAGGGGGATGAATGGAAACAGCATTTAGTACCACCTCGGGTCATTACGAGTATCTCGTCATGCCATACGCGTTAATGAATGCTCCTTCAGTCTTCCAATCCTTTGTTGACGAGATTTTCCGGGACATGCATGGGCAGGGTGTGGTAGTATACATCGACGACATCCTAGTGTACTCTTCTACACGAGCCGAGCATGTAGCCCTGGTGCGCCGAGTGTTGAGGAGGCTGTTGGAGCATGACTTGTATGTCAAGGCAGAGAAATGCTTGTTTTTCCAGGAGTCCGTCTCCTTTTTGGGTTATCGATTGTCCGCGTCTGGTGTGAAGATAGAGGTTGACCGTGTGTCGGCCGTGCGTAATTGGCAAACTCCAACCACTGTAAAAGAGGTGCAGCAGTTTTTGGGTTTTGCTAATTACTACCGGAGGTTTATCCGGGGCTTTGGACAGGTGGCAGCTCCCATCACGTCCCTGCTAAAGGGGGGTCCGGTGCGTTTGCAGTGGTCAGCTGAGGCAGACAGGGCATTTGTTAAACTAAAGAACCTGTTCACTTCGGCTCCGGTGCTGGTGTGACAGGTTAAAGGACATATTCATAGCCTGTTATACACTAAAAAGTATTAGTAAGTTCATGGTATGTAAGGATCTTAAAATATCTAAGGTTAAAAAGATAATGCATCCAGTACTAGTTCATAGAGATTGATAAAATGCATAAATGTGTTTAAAATCCGTCAAGAGTCAAAGGGTTAATATTGTAAGAGGAATGTGTAAATGTTATATTGACTACTTTAGTTTGTGGTGCCTAATTTAAGGGTAAAAGTGTTCATCTGTGATCTACTAAATGCTCTTAATCTATGAGCCTGAGATCGATTGCTCTGGTCTCCACCCAACTTCCTGGGGGAATCGCGGTCTTTTTCTCATTACACTAAATTTGTCAGTGAGGAAACATAACTGCGTCACGTTCGTGATTATTTCTCCCCTTTTTCAGGTACGTTATTGATATGAAACGAGTTAATTTGAATGTAATAACTTGCTAACATGTCAAGAGAGTTTAAGGTATGTGTTAGTAACATCTTGAGGAAGTTAGAGTTAAGTTGAAGAGAGTTATTAGGTGCGTGTGTGACTGTAATCTGCTTGGTTGCAACGAAGATTAGCTTTGTACTGAGAGTAGCTGCCATTTTATGCTAATTGTGAATGAATATGTGCGTTGTTAATATAATATTTGGGGTTATTTGTATAATGTGTTTCGAATACTTTGTTGACATGGTAAATGTAGTTATGGGTTACTGAGCTAAAGCTACTTTGTGTTTGACAGTTATATTGAAACATTTGTATATGTTTTAGTGAATTACAGTTTATGCTGTTGTGACTTGAATAAGCTTTGTACCCTACAAAACTCTGGTTCCTGTAGATCTGTTGTTCTGTAAAATGTGGTATTTTTGTAAAATCATTACACTAAATTTGTCAGTGAGGAAACATAACTGCGTCACGTTCGTGATTATTTCTCCCCTTTTTCAGGGGTGTAACATTTTGGAGGCTCCGCTGAGATTGCTGCTCAGATGTCCGGCTTCCACATCCTGGTCGCTGAATTCCGAGCCAGCTAAATCCCTACATAACAACCCAGGCAGGCTGCAGTGAGGAAAGTGTTGCTGTTCGAGGGGAGCTGGAAGTTGGGGGTTAAGTACGTGTCAACTGAGGCCGTTGAGAGACCATCAGAGACAGTAAGGACCACCTAATTCAGAGTCAACTCCTGCACAGTAAAGGTTCCTCCTGTCCTGTCAACATGACAACCGCCTTGGAAGAACTACAGGAAGAGGTAGTAGGAGAATTGCACACCCTGACTAAAGACAAGTTACTAGACGTATGTGATTTCCTTGACATATCAGGCGAACAGAGAAGAGATGTTCAAGACAAATCCCGCATATCACTGATGACTCACATTATGATGTTCCTTGAAAGAGAGGAAGTTGCAGAGTTAGAAGATGGCGGCATGTCGGAATTATTGTTACTTAAAGACAAAATGACAGAGATGATCAGTGGCATAGATAGCAAGACAGGGCAAACTGACCATGATATTGAAACAGCCAGAACACATCACAGAATAGAGGGACTGAGAACTGTAACCCCACAACAAGGGGTGGGAACTGAGCAGAGTACTGCAGACCAAGCCAGTGATTCTCTGCGCCAGCCCCAACCCCCTGCCCATCTTCAGAGGAGCATGCAGCTCTCACCCAGTGCACAGCCCGGCTCATACTGGCGCAAAGAGTTAAAAATTTCTGGTCAGATAGGTGAACCGGGCCAGAAAGATAAACTGACTTTTTCCAGCCTTGCCCATCAGATTGAGAATGGACTTAACAGAGGCTATCCTGAGGTAGAAATAGTAGACGCAGTAATCAGGGCTATTTCTCCAGGCTCACAGCTACGCAGCTACTTGGAAGGTAAACCCCAGCTAACTCTTCCCACACTTAGATGCATCCTGCGTTCCCACTTCCAAGAGAAGAGTGCAACAGAGCTTTCCAAACAGCTAGCTTCAGAAGCACAGCATAGCAAGGAGACCCCTCAAAGCTTCCTGATGCGCGTCTTAGATTTGAGGCAGAAAGTACTATTTGCGTCCCAGGAGTCAGAATCAGGGCTTAAGTATGACCCTGCTCTAGTCCAGCGCATGTGTTTACACACAGTCCTTACAGGTCTCCAGAGTGACAGTATCAGGATAGACATGCAGCCTCTCCTGCTTGATAGCGAAACATCAGATGAGGTTTTGCTAGAGAAGCTTAACATTGCTTGTGCTAATGAGATAGAAAGACGAAACAAAAAGCGTTTTAATGCCCCACAGCCTGCTACAACTGTAAGTGTAGTTCAGTTAGAAGATACGCCATCTGCAAAGTGTCCTGTGAAGGAAGCCAAAGCTAAGATACCCGCAGAACTGTTAACAGAGTTAGCTGAACTTAAGACAGGTGTAGCTTCCCTAAAAGGTCTCAGTGCAGAGATTGCTCAGATTAAGGAGACATTACAGCAGCCTATGTTTCAGTCATCGCCTTATGCCCATGCCCCACTTCCAGTTAGGAGGCCAGATAGGGACCCCCAGCCACCTGTTTCCCAGCAGCAGTATTACAGCAACTACAGTCAGCCCCAAGCACCTGACCCTGCGCAGTATCAATATGCACCTAACCTGTATACCAACCGCTCTGCTCAAGCTCCAAGGAGGTGTTTTGTCTGCCAGCAGGCCAGAACAGATGCACGCTGCACACACTGCTTCCGATGTGGGAGTGGGGAACATTTTCAAGCTGGATGTAAAATCCGGGAGTCAGACCATCCAAAGAGGCCCCTTTAAACGGGGAAGGGTTACCGCTGAGGGACAAGTGTTAACCGTAGCTACCAAAAAGTCCCAGAAATGTGCAAATTGTGCCAGAGAAGATTCATTTGAGAACCTGAAACAATGTTCATCATGTAAAGAGACACTGTACTGTTCCAAAGGATGTCAAAACCAACATTGGACTAAACATAAGGAAAAATGCACTCACCTGAAAATGGACTCTACCTGTGAAAAGCTTTCCTGTACAGAAGAAAATGCCCACTCTTTACCATCCCTAGCTCAAGGTTGCCACCCCCCATAAGGTCACCTCGCTAGTCGGTAGACAGTGCCTTGTTGAGTGTCACCTGAATCGCCACCACCTCCAAGCTCTATGGGACACAGGCTCTCAGGTATCGGTCATTGATGAACGATGGAAAGCGGAATCTCTCCCAAACGCAAGGCTGAGGGATGTTTCAGAAATTCTGGACTCACCTGATGATCTAAGATTGACGGCAGCAAATGGGACTGAAATGCCGTACCTGGGATGGATTGAAACAACTTTTCGGCTAGCCTCTGAAACTGACCAAACGAAGGAACTGATCATCCCAGTGCTGGTAATGAAAGGCTGTCACCTATCTCATCCCATCATAGGTTTCAATGTTATTGAGCACATCCTGACAATGACCGAAAAGACTAAACGGTACAGTACAGTGAAAAAAGCTTTCCCAAGCCTCAAAAGAAATAAGGTGAGGGCTTTTATACAGGCTGTTAGCGCAGAACAGACAGATGAATACGCAGTGAAGACCAAGAAAGAGAAGGTTGCTGTACCAAAACACAGTAGCATTCAGATTGAGTGCCGGGTAGCTTCCCAGCCTTTCAAAGATGACATGACAATGCTTTTCCAGCCAGACCTGAACCCGCAGTGGCCAGATGAACTTGAGTTCTTTGACACACTAGTCAGAGTTAAGAAAGGTGTTTTTCCAGTTGTCATGCTTGATGTCTCTAACCCCACTGACCACGACATTGCCCTGCTAGGACGCACCATAATCGGTACAGTACAAACCATTATGACTGTGTTACCTGCCCAAGTCTTTGAAAAAGCTGTCACCCCAGCCACAGTGAATCACACTAGTGTTCAAACTCCATGTACTGCTACTGAACAGTGGGATCCACCAGTAGGTTTAAGTCACCTAACCGAAGAACAGAGAGAGGTTGTTAGGAAAATGCTTAGAGAAGAGTGTCACTCCTTCTCCAGATCGAGACAATGACATTGGCTGCATTGAACGATTGAAAATGACTATTTCTCTAAAGGACTCTGAACCAGTCAAGCGCACATACATGTCAGTGCCCAGGCCACTGTATCAGGAGATGAAGGGTTACCTTCATGACCTCATAGCCCAGGGTTGGGTTAGGAAGTCAAACTCTTCATATTCTTCACCTGTCGTGTGCGTTAGGAAGAAGGACGGGACCCTCCGGTTGTGTATAGATTACAGAGACCTGAACAGAAAGACACATCCCGACCGCCAGCCCATCCCTCGGGTCCAGGACATCATGGACAGTTTAGGTGGTAATTCCTGGTTCTCCCTTTTAGATCAGGGAAAAGCATATCACCAAGGGTTCATCTCTGAAGAAAGCAGATCACTGACAGCATTTGTGACCCCATGGGGACTCTATGAGTGGATACGTATGCCATTCGGCCTCATGAACGCTCCTGCAGCTTTTCAGCGTTGTATGGAGGAATGTTTGGAAGGGCTCCGGGACAACATCTGCATTCCTTATCTGGACGACACGCTAGTTTTCAGTAAAACTTTCGACAGCCATGTGAATGATGTGCAAAAGGTTTTGCAGCGTCTCAGAGAGTATGGCATCAAACTCAAGCCAAGTAAGTGTGATCTCTTTAAACCCCAGGTCCGTTATTTGGGCAGAATAGTGTCTGCAGACGGCAGCAAAGTTGACCCAGCCGATTTTGAAGCAGTAAGAGCATTGAAAGAGATCAGACCACAGACTGTGGGCCAGCTCAGAAAAAATGCTTGGTTTACTCACTTACTACAGACAGTACATCAAAGACTTTTCTAGGAGGGCCAGCTGTCTGTATGACCTCCTGAAAGCAGATTCAGAGAAATTACCTGACCACCCACGGAAAGCAAAAACAAAGAAAGTAAGTCATGTGGTGCCCTCAAACAAGCCAATCCTGTGGACTGACCAGCATCAACAGGCACTTGAACAGCTGATTGAGTGTCTGCTTCACCCACCAGTCTTAGGTTTCCCTGACTTCACTCAGCCATTTGTTGTACACACTGATGCGTCACACCAAGGCTTGGGAGCAGTTCTTTATCAAGAGCAAGATGGGAAGCTTAGGGTCATTGCTTATGGCTCTCGAACCTTAACAGCAGCTGAGAAGAACTATCACTACCACTCTGGCAAGCTAGAATTTCTAGCTCTAAAATGGGCAATCACTGATAAGTTCCATGATTATTTGTACTATGCTCCGACCTTCACTGTATACAGTGATAACAACCCGCTCAGCTACATTCTGTCTACTGCAAAACTGAACGCAACCACTTCCAGGTGGGTTGCAGAATTGGCTGATTTCCACTTTACAATAAAGTACAGGCCAGGCAGAGAGAACGGTGATGCAGATGCTTTGTCAAGGATGCCACTGGATGTAGAGTCACTGATGAGAGAATGTTCTGAGGAGCTTCCACCAGACACCATTGCCGCCACTATACAAGCAGTAGAGGTACAGAAAGAGCCTTTTGTGCCTTGGTCAATTTCAGCTGCATCTATGTCAGTATCAGCTGAAGGTGAGACAACTACAGCAACAATCAGCTCGATCCCAAAAGAGGGGATAAGAGAGGCACAAGAGTCTGATCCGGTCATCCGTCCTGTGCTCGATTTCAAGCTGTCTGGTTCCAAACCGCCAGTTAAAGAGCAAAAGGAATTCAGTCCAAAGACAAAATGCCTATTCAGAGAATGGGACAAATTGACAATCGACAGTGATGGTATTCTGTACAGAATCACTACAGCCCGCAAGCAGTTAGTTCTACCAGAGCAGTACAAAGGTAAAGTGATGGAAGAGTTGCACAATAACATGGGACACCAAGGTACTGACCGCACTGTATCACTAGTACGTGACCGCTTCTTCTGGCCTTATATGCAATCTGACATTGAGCACTATGTGACTAAAACTTGTAGCTGTGTCAAGCAGAAAAAGCCAGGCCATGAAACAAGAGCTCCTCTGACAAACATTGTGACAACACAGCCATTTGAACTGGTATGTATAGATTTCCTCCATCTCGACAGATGCAAAGGGGGATATGAGTACATCCTCGTGATTGTTGATCATTTTACACGTTACACTCAAGCCTACGCCACCACATCAAAGTCAGGAAAAACTGCTGCAAATCTCATCTTCAATGACTTTGCCCTGAAGTTTGGGTTCCCCTCCCGCATCCACCATGACCAAGGGGGGAGAATTCGAAAATCAGTTGTTCCATCAGTTAAAGAAACTCAGTGGCATGGCGGGGTCCAGAACAACACCCTATCACCCGATGGGGAACGGTCAAGTGGAACGAATGAACAGAACATTGTTGCAAATGCTAAAGACACTAACTGAGACACAAAAGTCAAACTGGAAGGAGTCTCTAAACAAACTGGTTTATGCCTATAACTGCACCCGTTGCGAAGTGACTGGCTATTCACCATTTTATCTTCTGTTTGGGAGATCACCCAGGCTTCCAGTTGATATGTTCTTTGGATTGTGCACAGAGGCAGGTTCCAGTAACCAGCGAGACTACGTGGAGAACTGGAAACGAGGAATGGAAGAAGCATACGCCATTGCAAAAGAAAATGCTCAGAAAGCTGCTGAAAGAAGTAAGAAGTACTATGACACTAAAGTTAGGAGTTCAGTGCTACAGCCTGGCGAGCGAGTTCTGATTAAAAACCTGACACCAAGAGGAGGACCAGGCAAACTCCGTAACTATTGGGAAGATCAAATTCACACAGTAGTGAGACAAATGGGTTCAGACCTGCCGATTTATGAGTTGAGACCAGAAAAGGGTAGGGGACGCTCCCGGGTCCTGCACAGAAACCTGCTCATGTCCTGTGACCACTTACCTTTTGAGAGACAACCAGAAATGACTAAAGATGACAAAAGTAAGAAAAAGAGACATCAGCCTGGATCACAGCCTCTAGATTCTGATGAAGACAGCGGGGATGAATATGACCTTCATCATGAGCCGCTACAGGTCCCCACATTTCCTACAGTACCTGAGAGGTATGCTGAACCAGCGAGAGAGTCGGAAAACAGGCCCCCACCAGTGAAACAAACAGTTGCGGTGCCAGTTCCTGATATGCTACCAGCACAGCCGCTTGTTGAAAATCAGCTGGAGGAGAAAACAACAGTTAAAGAACTGCCTGCTGAGGAGATGAACTTGCCTGCTGAAAATGTGCTGGATGATCGTCCACTAAGTGCCTTTCCTTCATTAACTGCTGCTGCTGAACCTGAGGAACCAGCTTACCAGCTGCCACAAAGAGAGAGACACCCTCCAAGACGTATCACCTATGATCAGCTTGGTATCCCTTCCTGCTACAGTATACAGCCACAGCCACAGTTGTTCCCTGTCTACCCTGCACCAGGACTGGTTCCATGGCTGCCATCACTACAGCGATATTACCTTCAGCCACCCTACATGTATGGACTTCAGCAAACTTGAGGCCACAGACAGAGTTGACATGTTTGACCATGGACTACTGACTGATTTCACAGACTTTCACAAGACAATTAGCAGACTATGCATATAGATCATTAAAACTGATGGACTGTTGACAATAGTATGAGAAAAGACTGCTTATGGACTGTTTATACAGCTGGTCAACAGATATGGACTGTGAATATAACTTCTTGGTTCTATTTGAACTGTGAACTTTGACCTCTGCTCAAGGACTATCTTACAGAAGAGGATTTTCTACGTCCAGTGCTTATAGACTGTTTAAGAAGACAATGTTGGTAATGTTGGGACAACATTTATTTTGTCGGGGAGAGTGTGACAGGTTAAAGGACATATTCATAGCCTGTTATACACTAAAAAAGTATTAGTAAGTTCATGGTATGTAAGGATCTTAAAATATCTAAGGTTAAAAAGATAATGCATCCAGTACTAGTTCATAGAGATTGATAAAATGCATAAATGTGTTTAAAATCCGTCAAGAGTCAAAGGGTTAATATTGTAAGAGGAATGTGTAAATGTTATATTGACTACTTTAGTTTGTGGTGCCTAATTTAAGGGTAAAAGTGTTCATCTGTGATCTACTAAATGCTCTTAATCTATGAGCCTGAGATCGATTGCTCTGGTCTCCACCCAACTTCCTGGGGGAATCGCGGTCTTTTTCTCATTACACTAAATTTGTCAGTGAGGAAACATAACTGCGTCACGTTCGTGATTATTTCTCCCCTTTTTCAGGTACGTTATTGATATGAAACGAGTTAATTTGAATGTAATAACTTGCTAACATGTCAAGAGAGTTTAAGGTATGTGTTAGTAACATCTTGAGGAAGTTAGAGTTAAGTTGAAGAGAGTTATTAGGTGCGTGTGTGACTGTAATCTGCTTGGTTGCAACGAAGATTAGCTTTGTACTGAGAGTAGCTGCCATTTTATGCTAATTGTGAATGAATATGTGCGTTGTTAATATAATATTTGGGGTTATTTGTATAATGTGTTTCGAATACTTTGTTGACATGGTAAATGTAGTTATGGGTTACTGAGCTAAAGCTACTTTGTGTTTGACAGTTATATTGAAACATTTGTATATGTTTTAGTGAATTACAGTTTATGCTGTTGTGACTTGAATAAGCTTTGTACCCTACAAAACTCTGGTTCCTGTAGATCTGTTGTTCTGTAAAATGTGGTATTTTTGTAAAATCATTACACTAAATTTGTCAGTGAGGAAACATAACTGCGTCACGTTCGTGATTATTTCTCCCCTTTTTCAGGGGTGTAACACTGGCGCATCCGGATCCCGCTTTACCATTCCAAGTTGAGGTAGACGCGTCCGAGGCCGGTATTGGGGCAGTCCTGTCGCAACGGTCCGGCACGCCACCTAAACTCCGCCCCTGTGCGTTCTATTCCAAGAAGCTCAGCTCGGCAGAGCGTAATTATGACGTAGGGGACAGGGAGCTGTTAGCTGTAGTCCAGGCCCTAAAGGTGTGGAGGCATTGGCTTGAGGGGGCTCAACACCCTTTCCTCATTCTGACTGACCACCGTAACCTGGAGTACATCCGGGCAGCTAGGAGACTAAACCCTCGTCAGGCTAGGTGGAACATGTTCCTAACCCGGTTTGTTTTTAAGATCACATACATCCCAGGGTCCCAGAACGGTAAGGCAGACGCCCTGTCCCGGCGGTATGACACAGAGGAGAGGTCCATTGAGCCTACTCCCATACTGCCGGAGTCTTGTCTGGTGGCTCCGGTGGTGTGGGAGGTCGATGCGGAGATCGAGCGGGCCCTGCGTACCGACCCTACTCCCCCCGAGTGTCCTGTGGGGCGGACGTACGTGCCGCTCGAGGTTCGTGACCGCCTTATTTATTGGGCTCATACATCACCCTCCTCTGGACATCCAGGGATTGGCCGGACAGTGCACTGCCTTAGCGTGAAATACGTGGCCAACGTTAGCTAGGGATGTGAGGGTTTATGTCTCCTCCTGCTCGGTGTGCACCCAGTGTAAGGCGCCTAGACATTTGCCCAGGGGAAAGTTACATCCCCTGCCCGTTCCACAACGACCATGGTCCCACCTCTCGGTGGATTTTGTGACCGACCTTCCCCCCTCCCAGGGGAATACCACCATTTTGGTCGTTGTGGATCGGTTTTCCAAGGCCTGTCGTCTCCTCCCAATGCCGGGTCTTCCTACTGCCCTACAGACCGCTGAGGCCCTATTTACCCACGTGTTCCGGCACTATGGGGTCCCCGAGGATATTGTGTCTGACCGAGGTCCCCAGTTCACCTCCAGAGTCTGGGGGGCATCATGGAACGCTTGGGGGTCTCGGTGAGCCTTACCTCGGGCTACCACCCAGAGAGCAATGGGCAGGTTGAACGAGTCAACCAGGATGTGGGTAGGTTTCTGAGGTCCTATTGCCAGGGCCGGCCGGAGGAGTGGTCTAGGTATATCCCCTGGGCAGAGATGGCCCAGAACTCTCTCCGCCACTCCTCCACCAATTTAACACCTTTCCAGTGTGTTTTAGGGTACCAGCCGGTCCTGGCACCATGGCACGAGAGCCAGATCGAGGCCCCTGCGGTGGATGAGTGGATTCGGCGCTCGGAGGAGACGTGGGACGCTGCACATGTCCATCTGCAGCGGGCCATCCGTCGACAGAAGGCGAGCGCCGATCGCCACCGCAGTGAGGGACCGGTATACGCACCGGGAGATCGAGTCTGGCTCTCGACTCGAAACCTGCCCCTCCGCCTGCCCTGCCGGAAGCTGGGTTGGCGGTTTGTGGGGCCCTTTAAAGTCCTGAGAAGATTGAACGAGGTGTGTTACAGGTTACAACTGCCTATTGATTACAAGAATATTAACCCCTCGTTCCATGTGTCTCTTCTCAGGCCGGTGGTAGCTGGCCCACTCCAAGAAGATGAGATAGGAGAGACCCCTCCGCCCCCATTGGACATCGAGGGGGCCCCGGCGTACAGGGTCCGGACCATCTTGGACTCGAGGCGCCGGATGAGTGGTCTCCAGTATCTCGTGGAGTGGGAGGGGTACGGTCCGGAGGAACGGTGCTGGGTGCCTAGGAGGGACATCCTAGATCCATCCCTCCTGACTGAGTTCCACCGTGGGCATCCCACGCGCCCGGGTCCGCGTCCTCCTGGCCGTCCCCGAGGCCGGGGTCAGCGCACGGCTGGAGCCGCGCGTCAAGGGGGGGGTACTGTCACGGATTCTGCCGAGGCTGCTCCTCCTCCTTGTTCGGGCAGGCTTCGGCGTTCGTCGTCCCCGGAGTACTAGCTGCCACCGTTGAATGTTTCTATGTTTGATTGCTTTTGTCTGTCCATTGCACCTGTGTCCGTTTGTGTCTGATTATGTGTTCTATAAGTTGCCTGTTTTGTATTGGTTAGGTTGTGTGTTGTTATTCGCCTGTCCGTTAGTGCTGCGTGTTCTCTCTGTTTATTGTTTTGTTAGTTTACGCACAGTCTGCGTAATCGCTCGCCTCTGTTTGTTGTTGAGGCCGTTCATTGTATTGTGCTTGGTTTTGCACTAGTAAACGTTGTTGGACTAAGCTTCGGTGTCCTGCGCCTGACTCCCGCACCACATTAACCTCAGCTAGTGACAGGGAATTTGGGCCTGGTCTCGGGAAAGCAGTATATCCTTCGCTTCGGACTCATTAAAGAAAAATCTTTGTCCAGTTCGAGGTGAGTAATCGCTGTTCTGATGTCCAGAAGCTCTTTTCGGTAATAATAGACAGTAGCAGCAACATTATGTACAAAATAAGTTACAAACAATGCGAAAAACAAACAAAATAGCACAGTTGGTTAGGAGCCCGTAAAACGGCAGCCAATCCCTCCGGCGCCATTATACAATTAAACAATAATGTATGTTGATGCTAATATTATGTACAATATCTAATTATGTTTCCATATGATAAAAATAGCCTAATATATTCAACATGCTGTAAACTATTGTCTTTTAACAGTTTCACTCAATTCATTCTTATTAACCTAATAATTATGACACACCCCTCACTATTGTCATTGGTTGTACTAATTGAAATGTTCGTCTACATAAGCTGGTTCAAGCATTCATGACATTACCCTGAAGAAGGCCCAGTGATGCCGAAACGTTGGTGGTTTACCCAATAAATTACTGGGAGTTTATATATAGACTGTGCAATTCTCTTTATTTATTTTTATAGCTTAAAGTTTATTCACCGCTATTCAGCACCTCTACACAAAATACATTATCTGGGTGTGCGCCAGCTCATGCTTTTTATGTTCCAATTCATGTCAGTCACTCTAAATCTAAATCTGAACTTGAGTGAAATTTAATTTTACTCAATACGAAGTCATACCTTAAGCCAACACTTTTCTCTGGTCCTTCCTACTAGGGTCAGATGGCTTCATGTTCGGGAATGGAGGACCTAGGGTAATGGAATATTAACATTAAGTATGCAGAACTTAAAACGATATCCGCACAGTAAATGAAGTGTCCACTTTATGAATGAAATTCAATTTGAATGAGATATTTACCTCTGTTGTCTATCCGGCACCCACTGCAATGGTGGCAGCTTTTGGTTTGCTGTGTGTTTAAAAACAACAGCACATAGTTACACCATTAGCAATAGCAGATATGGAAATAATTCTCAATCTGTAAATTAATGAGACCAGGTGTCTCATGTGATTGAGAATTGCTGATACTATCTTTGTCTATTTTCTTTAGAAAACCTGCGACTGAACCACACACTTCTATCTAGTGAGAGGGCACAGAACATTTTAGCTTTAATTACCTCGTTGTCCCATTGAAGTCAACATCATTTTTTCATGGGAGACCTACTGGTATGGATAAAGGCTTGAATATTTTCACTATTTAAAGCAGGTTTAAAAGAAAGTGACACCACCACAACTTCATGAATGTGTGATTTCTCCATATGTTCATTTGCCAATTTCTAAGCAAGACAGAACAGTTTTCAGGCTATATTGTTGTCATTCAGTAAAGGTGTAGCTAGCTACTGCAACGTTACTGTACTTGCCTACTGTAGCCTACAGCCTACAACCAAGCTAGATAGCTAGCTACAATGAAACAATCAATTTCATCAAGTATGTTTAGCTAAATATATGTAGCTAGTGTGATTGCATGCCAAACAACTTTAGAGATGATTAGAAAGTTCTAAAAGCAAAAGTGACATACCTGTCTTTTTGGTGAGTGCTGCTCTGCTGGGGAACTGGATCTAGAGGCAGCTAAAGCTGACTAGCTAGCTAGCCAGGTAGCTTTGTAGCTAGCTATCTTGGACATTAATTAAATAAAATAATTGCCGTTGTGTTGTAAGTAGTAATTTCCAGATGGAGAAATGCCAGATCTGTCTGTAATAACTAACGTTGAATAACTGAGATCTGTGTCTACAGTGGTGGTTTGCTCCTTGCTCGAGGCCTACCCGCGCCTTTTCAAGTCTGTTTAGCTAAACTTTCTGCTAAATTTTGTACAAAGAGTGGAATGTTAGCTAAACAGACTGGAATCCAGACTAAATGTAGTCTGTATCCCAACGCTGCCACCAATATGATATTATACATCTAGGACACAGTTATGAAAATGCATGATATTTTACAGAAATAATTTTATTGAATGAGTTACACAGTATGGGGACTGGGAGGTGAGGAGAATAGTTGTCAACACATTTGGTCTGTTTGCTCATCATAAACTAGGGACTACAACCGAGAACTCCTGCCAAATTGGTCTCCAAACTCTGTCTTATTCCTCAAGAAGTCCTGCTAATACTGTATTTATGAATGAGCATTTGGGAAGAATAATAACACAACACATAAAATCTGGTTGAGTAATGACATAAAATTAGAAGAGGATGCAATCATTTATAGGTGATAGGGAAATAAATATCTGAATCTGACCCTCATTGGCCAAGACCAAAGGGCAGGATGAGTAATGTTAGCCAAAAATAGCCTTTTACTTTCAAAAGGCATTAATTGGGTCAAAACTAATTCTATAAGTGATTGTTGGTTACACGTAGCTTGTAAGGTCTGGAAGCTTCATTTCATCCATCTCATTCATTTGGGACTTGACTGATTCAGGGCTGGGAGAGGAGAGACTTGGTTCTAGAGTTCTAGAGTTCACCCTCAGAAGAAAGAGGGGAGCAGCAGGGAAGGGTTCATGTTGTAGATTTGGGACATGTGCCAAAAAGTGTGCTTGTCAATATACATTTTAAAAAGGAGTTTGAAAGTACTATAGATTTAAAACACCCAGGAATCTTGAAATGCTTAGTCATAAATGCATCCCTCTCTGTCTTTGACCAAAATGGCAAATATAGTATATTTAAATCTATCTAGCTAATTGTCACAGGAAGACTATTGCATTAGGCCTATCTAGGGAGCAACATGTAGCCTAGTGGTTAAGAGCGTTGGGCCAGTAACTGAAAGGTTGCTGTTTCAAATCCCGAGCCGGCAAGGTGGCAAAATCTGCTGTTCTGCCCTTGAGCAAGGCAGTTAACCCCCAACAACTGCTCCCCAGGCGCTGTTGATTAAGTCAGCCCCCTGCACCTTTCTGATTCAGAGGGGTTGGGTTAAATGCAGAAGACACATTTCGGTTGAATGCATTCAGTTGTGCAACTGACTAGGTATCCCCTTTCCCTATATGTACAGGGAGAGTAAGGCTATTCAGTTGGCATGATCAAGTATATCAGTGTAATAATAAGAGTACACAAAGGTTTGTGTATACATGTGCCTTTCTTTGGGTTCTAGCACAAGATTAATAAGCTCCAACATGCAAAATAATGTGAAGGATGTATCTGGAAACATACACAGAACTATTGCTGCACACTAATTAGATTGAGTGGCCGAGTGAACAGATAAGTGTTTGACGACTCTCCCTCTTTTTAAGGATTCCTCTGCACACAAACTACAAGCCATGAAATTCCTCCGTCAACAACAGCATGTGTGAGTGAGCGTGTGTGGAAACTCCTTCGCTTGTGACAAAACACACACTCTGCATAGAAATGGCAAGCTTACCCCCTCGTACTGAGAGGGTGTGTGTGTGAGTGTGTGTGAATATGTGGCAGTGTGGACTCCAATGACATACACATACACACACACACACACTTTCAGTGATGCTGCCACAGTAATGCTAAATATAACATGTAATGCTAAATGTAACATGTAATGCTAAATGCAGTATTGTAACTTTAAGTGCATGGATCCGTTTGGACCAGAATAACATACTGTACTTTCATATCTCACATTGTTTATGGTTCTTTGGCAACTCAAATCCGCTCTACATATTCTCATAAATCTCATAAATAAAATACAAATCGAAATAGAGATTATGGTGGCTGTTATGTTATATAGGAAAAAGAAAAGCAATATATTTACAACAGAAGCATCGCTATGCCTGTGTGCTAGCAACATTTAACCTATGGTGATCTCTCACTATGACAAGCATCTGTAGCCAGTGGTAACTCCCATCCTTACATTAGTACTGTGTTATTTAAAGAGTCAAAACATAAAATAAGTGAATAACACTATCTATAACTGTAACTCAAAGCTGAAAGTCAGTAGCATTGAGTGAAAATAATAAGGCAAATAGATAAGATTCAATAGCACCTGACTTGCACAAACACCCCCTTTCAAAATGGACGCCAGTTTACTAATGGGGAGGGGGGGGGGTATACTCAGTGCATTCATAAACTGGGCGCCATTCGTTAGAGAAACGTTGTGATAATGTTAGTAAAGTGTTCTGCATGATGAAGCGAAGGGCCGGTTGGTGTTATGGCTTGGTCTCCGGTGTGTGTTTGTGTGTGTGATCTGTTCTCTCTGCGATCTCTGGGTGTTTTTGTTGTTCTGTTTCACAGAGTGTGTGTGTCTGTGTGTCTCTGTCCCTCTCCTCTCACACACAGTGAAATAGCACCATCCTTTGGTCAATAACAAGAAGTCAAGCCACACCACGGACAGATGGGTGGGGTCAGGGGTTGTGGGGTGGTGGTCAAGGATCACAGAGAGGTCAGCGGCGGGGCCTATGTCCTCTTCATGCACACCTGGCAACGGCTAATGTGAGTCCGGAGACTTCCTGCCTTTAGCGTGGTGGGTACGGGTTTACTGGAACGAGATATGAGACGACATCAATCAAAATCAATCAATCAAGTCATAGTTCTGGTGGCCAGAGAGGGAAATATATAGGGGGAGAGAGAGAGATAGAGAGAGAGAGAGAGAGAGAGAGAGAGAAAGTTGTTCTTGGCTTACGTAAACATCTCCTTGTCCTCGATGGCAGCCAGCCAGAAGCTGTAGGAGTTGGCGTAGTAGTTGCAGGTTCCACGGCCGTGACACTCGATGAAGGGAGCGCTCCGGAACTCTTCTAGACAGGAACCAGGAGAGGCCAGGGCCTGGCCAGAGCCCTCAGCACCTGCACTGGTGTGCTACACAGAGAGAAGAATGGAGAGGGACAAAGAGGAGAGAGAGAGAGAGAGAGAGAGAGAGAGAGAGAGAGAGAGAGAGAGAGAGAGAGAGAGAGAGAGAGAGAGAGAGAGAGAGAGAGAGAGAGAGAGAGAGAGAGAGAGATTTTTAAGTATCAAAGTAAGTACTGATACAGCAGGCATGGCCTTGTAATATGAGTTTTGTCTCTCTCACCATGACGAAGGAGTAGCCAATCCAGAGAGAGTCCCAGCCATTGGGGCATGATGGGATCATGATGTTCTGACTGTGTACTGCTATCACCATGGCAGGAGCCTCACACACAGAACACCTGTTGGCATAGACAGAGGTCAATACACATACTATCCATGCACACACACTCACATGCATGTACACAACACAAACATACACCTACAAACATACCCACACACATATATCCTGGGTGAGTGCACAAACATACACTGTGTACAAAACATTAGGAACACCTTCCTAATATTGAGTTGCACCCGCTTTTGTCCTTAGAACAGCCTCAATTCGTCAGGGCGTGGACTCTACATGGTGTCGAAAGCGTTCCACAGGGATGCTGGCCCATGTTGACCTCAATGCTTCCCACAGTTGCGTCAAGTTGGCTGGATGTCCTTTAGGTGGTGGACCATTCTTGATACACACGGGAAACTATTGTGCGTGAAAAACCCAGCAGCATTGCAGTTCTTGACACACTCAAGCCACTGCGCCTGGCACCTGGTACCATACCTCGTTCAAAGGCACTTACATCTTTTGTCTTGCCCATTCACCCTCTGAATGGCACACATACACAATCCATGTCTCAATTGTCTCAAGGCTTAGAAATCCTTCTTTAACCTGTCTCCTCCACTTCATCCACACTGATTGAAGTGGATTTAACAAGTGACATCAATAAGGGTTCATAGCTTTCACCTGGATTCACCTGGTCGGTCTATGTCGTAGAAAAAGTTCCTAATGTTTTGTACACTCAGTGTATAGTGCTATAATCAATATTAAAGGGCCAAATGCCCCCCTGCCCCACACACACACCCAGCTACCTGCTGATGAATGGCCTGATGCTCTGACCGGTGATAGGGTCCATGTTCATTGGCATGGGCTCAGGTGAGGTAAGCCAATAGGAGTAGTCATTACGGGAAGCAAAGTAACAGACGTTGTTGATGTTACAGAAGAGGAAGGGCATGGGACTGAACTTCCTCAGACAGCTACCAGCCGTACCTACACACAGCCAGAGATACACACAAGTAGTTATGTGTGATGCTGATCTGAATCACAAGATAGATACAACATCTACCTCTATTCCTAGCTCTCTCTCTATCCCCCTCTCTCTCTCTCTCCCTCTCTCTCTTACCCAGGTCCTGTCCGTGGGAACGCTCGTTGCCCTGGATGTAGAGTAGGGAGTATCCATCATAGATCAACAATGTTCCCTCGGGACACTGTGGAACCTCCACCGATTGGCTGTGCCTGGTTACCAGGAAACCGTGATCCATGGAGGAGGGGCCGGGAGGGCCCACCTGACCCGGAACACCGTCAGGTCCTGGGGGTCCGGAATACCCTCTCGGTCCTATAGGGAGAAGAGTCAAAGGTCAAAGATGAAGGTCATGGTCAAATGGAACATTAGTGCCCAGCCGGATAAAAATAGTACATCAGATACTATTCTATTCTACATGCATTGTAGTATCCTTTTCAGTGTGGCTATTAACGGACAAAGGGGGTGTGTCTCTCACCTGAGGGACCAAGCAGGCCTGGTTCTCCCTTGGCTCCGGGGAGACCATTAAACCCAGGGTTCCCCTCGTCACCTTTAATACCCTGAATACCTGTCATACCTAGGAGACAGAGCGCGAAAGAGGAGAGAGATGAAGAGAGAAAGAGAGAGAGAGAGAGAGAATGGATGGATGGATGGACAGATGGAAGAGGGGGGTGTAATATTATATATTATGGGGTGATCGGTGCTGATGTTTGGTCATAATATATTGGCTCATTGTAGATAGGATGGTTTGAACTCTCACCTTGCTGTCCTTTCAGCCCAGGGAAACCTGAGGGCCCCACAGGCCCCTGAGGGCCCTGATTACCTGGGAAGCCGTTGTCTCCCTTGATGAAGGTGTGGGGGCCAGGAGGACCAGGGGGGCCATCATTACCTGGAACAAGGAAAGGCCATTCAGATAATTACCGAATCCTATTATTATTCATATTTGGGTAAAAGTGTCTGCTACATGGCACATATTCAGAATATACAGGTCAGGAGGTGTTTGATGCTATGAAGCTCACAGTGATTTGGTTTAATGGCTGTTTGGTTTAATGTGGTGTATCTCCACTCACCTTTGGTTCCTGGGAATCCTCTTTCTCCCAGCTCTCCTTTCAATCCAAACACTCCCAATTCACCCTTTGTCCCTGAAGAAGAGAGGAACTTTTGGATTTATCCATCTGATGAAACCATCCGAACCACATAGACCAACAGTCACATGCACACATTGTAAGAAGCAGAGGAGGCTGGTGGGGAAGCTATAGGAGGACAGGTTCATTGTTATGGCTAGAATGGAAGAAAACATGTGGCTTCCATATGTTTGATGTGTTTGATACAGTGGCGGCCTGCCCTAGGGGCATTAGGGGCGGCGCCCACTTGTGATTGGTCCCCCCAAATGTGATTATGTTTTAAATGCTCATAAAAGTGCAGTAAATGTGTACATTTTCTTGTTTCAAAAATATATTGTTAAGAACAAGCTGTTCAGTTACTACTGCCCCTCAGTGACTGCCAGCAGCAGCAGCTCCGGGGGCACATAGGCCAGCTATTTGCTATGAGGGGGAACTTCCCCAATGAAATCGCAGGATTTCATAACATAAATTATAACAGCACAAAGTAAATGGACTGTCCTGGGGTGGTCAAATGTGCACTCAGTCAGAACTTCTGGGTCTGCATGACGGTGGCTGGCCAATTTTATTGTTTCCCCCAATGGTGTTCATTAGGTTCTACTGTAGGTGACATGTTGTGTACACTAAAACAGCATAAGACCGGGTGTATCACAAAGCATTCAAATCAAATCAAATCACATTTGATTTGCCACATGCGCCGAATACAACAGGTTTACCTTACAGTGAAAAGCTTACTTACAAGCCCTTAACCAACAATGCAGTTTTAAGAAAAATAAGTGTTCAGTAGAAAATAGATAAGTAAAAAATAACAAATAATTAAAGAGCAGCAGTAAAATAAAATAACAGTAGGGAGGTTATATACAGGGGGTACCGGTACAGAGTCAATGTGCAGGGGCACAGGTTAGTCAAGGTAATTGTGTTGAATGTAATTGTGTAAATGTAAAAAATAAAATAAAAAAATGTAATTGAGGTAATATGTACAGTTGAAGTCGGAAGTATACATACACCTTAGACAAATACATTTAAACTCAGTGTTTCACAATTCATGACATTGCGGTCGGAGGCTGAGCAGTTGCCATACCAGGCAGTGATGCAACCAGTCAGGATGCTCTCAATGGTGCAGCTGTATAACTTTTTGAGGATCTGAGGACCCATGCCAAATCTTTTCAGTCTCCTGAGGTGGAATTGGCTTTGTCGTGCCCTCTTCACAACTGTCTTGGTGTGTTTGGACCATGATAGTTTGTTGGTGATGTGGACAACAAGGAACTTGAAGCTCTCAACCTGTTCCACTGCAGCCCCGTCGATGAGAATGGGGGTGTGCTCAGTCCTATTTTCCTGTAGTCCACAATCATCTCCTTTGTCTTGATCACGTTGAGGGAGAGGTTGTTATCCTGGCACCACACGGCCAGGTCTCATCGTTATCGGTGATCAGGCCAACCACTGTTGTGCCGTCGGCAAACTTAATGCTGGTGTTGGAGTCGTGCCTGGCCATGCAGTCATGGTTGAACAGGGAGTACAGAAGGTGACTGAGCACGCACCCCTGAGGGGCCCCAGTGTTGAGGATCAGCGTGTCAGATGTGTTGTACCTACCCTTACCACCTGGGGGCAGCCCGTCAGGAAGTCCAGAATCCAGTTGCAGAGGGAGGTATTTAGTCCCAGTGTCCTTAGCTTAGTGATGAGCTTTGAGGGCACTATGGTGTTGAACGCTGAGCTGTAGTCAATGAATAGCATTCTCACATAGGTGTTCCTCTTGTCCAGGTGGGAAAGGACATTGTGAAGTGCAATAGAGATTGCATCATCTGTGGATCTTTTGGGGCGGTATACAAATTGGAATGGGTCTAGGGTTTCTGGGATAATGGTGTTGAGGTGAGCCATGACCAGCCTTTCAAGCACTTCATGGCTATAGACGTGAGTGCTACGGGTCGGTAGTCATTTAGGCAGGTTATCTTAGTGTTCTTGGGCACAGGGACTATGGTGTTCTGCTTGAAACATGTTTGTATTACAGACTCAGTCAGGGACATGTCAGTGAAGACACTTGCCAGTTGGTCAGCGCATGCTCGGAGTACGCGTCCTGGTAATCCGTCTGGCCCTGCGGCCTTGTGAATGTTGACCTGCTTAAAAGTCTTACTCACATCGGCTACGGAGAGCGTGATCACATAGTCATCCGGAACAGCATGTTGCTTGCCTCAAATCAAGCATAGAAGGGATTTAGCTCGTCTGGTAGGCTCGTGTCACTGAGCAGCTCGCTGCTGTGCTACCCTTTGTAGTCTGTAATAGTTTGCAAGCCCTGCCACATCCGGCGAGTGTCGGAGCCGGTGTAGTACGATTTGATCTTAGTCCTGTATTGACTCTTTGCCTGTTTGATGGTTTGTCGGAGGGCATAGCAGGATTTCTTATAAGCGTCCCGGTTAGAGTCCCGCTCCTTGAAAGCGGCAGCTCTACCTTTTAGCTCTGTGCGGTTGTTGCCTGTAATCCATGGCTTCTGGCTGGGGTATGTACATACGGTCACTGTGGGGATGACATCATCGATGCACTTATTGATGAAGCCAGTGACTGATGTGGTGTACCCCTCAATGCCATCGAAAGAATCCCGGAACATATTCCAGTCTATGCTAGCAAAACAGCCCTTTAGCTTAGCATCTGCGTCATCTGACCACTTCCTTATTAACCGAGTCACTGGTGCGTCCTGCTTTAGTTTTTGCTTATAAGCAGGAATCAGGAGGATATAATTATGGTCAGATTTGCCAAATGGGGGGCGGAGCTAGCATGTTGGAGTGAACGGCTGTGTGTGAGAGGCTCCCGCAACTTTTTTGCGAAATAATCTAACCTAACTTACTTTATTGCACTTGTTACAACAAACTTTTCTTTCTAATACAATATTGTAACTTTCTATGTGAAAATGCCTAGTAATAAGCGACCAAAGGACAATAAATCCACATCATGTTACGGTTCGGCACTGTTGGTCCGGTTCCCGCTTGTTTCCCTTTTCCTTTTTCCCCTGTGTGTGTGTGTTGTCTGTGTCTGTCTCCCCCTGCTGTGCAGCCCAGTCAGAGGATCTAGGTCAGGGGGCGTGGCCATTCTCTCTCATGCTCCGTTACTTCCAGCTGCGGCTCATTGTCATCAATCAACCAGCAGTTATCTACCCGGGCTGGACACCTCTCCAGCGCCAGTTCGTTCCTACACTACCTGTGGTAACTTGGCCCCGTACAGCAATCTCAGTCTAGTTGTTACTATCTCAGCATTATAGTTGTTTCTGCCACGTTTTGTAACCTGTCTCTCCTTCGACCAGATCCCGTCTGTTCCTGCTGCCTGCCTACCTGCCATTCCCACGCCGCAACCTGCTCATCTGTTGTCTGATATCCTCGTCATCCAGCTCTCCGGACTACTGGCTCTCCCCCCACTCAGCTCCTACCCCGGTCTGAAGCTATTCCACCCTGAACTGTGTCTCTCTGCCAATTCACGCTGAATAAACGACATCCTAATTCACCCTCTGTTGTCCGTGTGTCCGTCTCTGCACCTGAGTCCCCCACCAAGCCTAATAGAACGAACTGGCCAAACATGGACTCAGCAGAGATGCCACATGAAACAACGGGTGATGGCGTACAACGCGCCCTCCATTCACAGGGAATGTTATTGGGACAACACGACCAACTCATCCGGACTCTTGTGGATAACAACCAGCAGTTGTTGGATCAAGTATCTCATCTCACCTCTCAGGTAGCTAACCTGGTAACACTCACTACCCTTCCTCCCTCTGCTTCTCCTCCGCCTGTTCCTCCTACAGTGGCTCCAGGCTCGGCTTCCGCTCCTGCCCTTCGGGAACCCCCCTACAACCTCACCCGAACCTTTCACCGGGGACCTGAACAAATGCCGTGGTTTCCTGCTTCAGTGCCGCTTGGTGTTCCAACAGAAGCCCCTGTCTTTCTCCACGGAATCCTCAAAGGTACATTACGCACTGGGGTTAATGAGGGGCAAAGCTTTGATTTGGGCAGAAGCGGCTTGTTCTACTCAGCAGATTGCCAGCCTGTCGTTTGACGATTTTTCCTCTCAATTGAAAGTTGTGTTTGATCACCCGGACCATGCCGGGACCGCCACAAAGAGACTATTGAAGCTACGACAGGGCACGGGTAGCGTGGCTGAATACGCCATTGATTTTGGACCTTGGCAGCCGATTCCAAGTGGAATGACGAAGCTCTTCAGGGAGCGTTTGTTAACGGTCTAAGTGACACGATTAAGAATGAACTAGCTGTTCGTGATGAGCCTGCTAACCTTCATGTTCTCGTTTCCCTTGCTACACGAATAGACAACAGGCTACGGGAGAGGAGACAGGAGAGGGGCGGTCGGGTCCACACCGCAGGCGGGGCCCCCCTCGCTTTCTGCAGCCCGAGCTACACCACCACTCGGACACCGCCCACACACCGCAGCGGATCCCTCCACGGAACTAGACGAGCCCATGCAGCTGGGCCGTGCTCGTCTGTCCCCTGCCGAAAAGGAACGGCGCATGCGGGCTGGTGAGTGCATGTACTGTGGGGACCGCACTCATTTCCTGGTTAACTGTCCGGTTCGCCCAAAAGACCAAGCTCGCAGGTAAAAGTGGGCATACTTGCGAGTGCTACACCTGACTCAATGCCCACAGCACCCCGTCTAGTTATCCCAGCTACAGTCCAGTTCAGGAATCTATCTCTCCCACTAGCTGCTCTCATCGACTCTGGTGCTGAGGATAGTTTCCTTGACGTTAACCTGGTCACTCAGGCTGAGATCCCTGTTAAGCCCCTGCCTAAGCCTATAACAGTAACCGCTATTGACGGCCATCAGTTTGCCAACATCACCCATCAAACTGTCCCCGTTTCTCTCATGCTGTCCGGCAATCACAAAGAAACCATCCAGTTTAAAGTAGTCTCCTCCTCGGCCTCCCCCCTTATCCTCGGTTTCCCTTGGCTTAGCATTCACAACCCCCCATATTGACTGGCAAAACCACAAAATACACAGTTGGAGCACTCACTGCCATTCTGTTTGCCTTGGGTCGGCTATTCCGCCCTCGGTAGGTTCCCCCTGCTTCCCCTGTCAAAACCCCAGACCTCTCTTCAGTCCCTGAGGAGTACCTGGACCTGGCCGAGGTATTCAGTAAGTCCAAGGCACTTTCATTACCACCTCATAGGCCATACGATTGCGCTATTGAGTTACTGCCTGGAGCCCCTTTGCCGTCCAGTCGGCTTTTCAATCTGTCCCGTCCTGAGAGAGAAGCTATGGAAACCTACATAGGCGACTCCCTAGCCTCTGGCATCATTCGTCCCTCATCTTCCGCTGTTGGTGCTGGGTTCTTTTTGTAGAGAAGAAGGACAAAACATTACGCCCCTGCATTGACTACAGAGGACTTAATAACATCACAGTCAGAAATACGTACCCCCTGCCTCTCATCAACTCAGCATTTGAACCCCTTCATGGTGCCACCGTGTTTACCAAACTCGACCTACGTAACGCTTACCACCTCGTTAGGATCAGGCCGGAGACGAATGGAAGACTGGGTTCAATACCCCTCTCGGACACTTTGAATACCTAGTCATGCCATTCGGTCTCACTAACGCCCCAGCAGTGTTTCAGGCCATGGTTAACGATGTGTTGAGGGATTTTCTACACCGTTTTGTGTTTGTCTATTTGGATGACATTCTAATATTCTCTAAGTCACAGGATGAACACGTCTCCCACGTCCGTCTGGTTCTCCAACGCCTCATGGAAAATAAACTGTATGTGAAAGCAGAAAAATGTGAGTTCCACCGGCAGTCCGTCCCCTTTTTTGGGCTTTATTATCGAGCGGGGACAAGTGTCACCAGACCCTGACAAGATCAGAGCGGTTGTGGAGTGGCCCACACCCACGTCTCGGAAGCAGCTACAACGCTTCCTGGGCTTCGCCAACTTCTACCGCCGCTTCATCAGGGGTTTCAGCCGAGTGGTTGCCCCCCTGACCAAGCTCACCTCCCCTAAGGTGCCATTCCTGTGGACGCCTGAGGCCGAGTCAGCTGTGAGTACATTGAAGGAACTGTTCACCACCTCACCTGTTCTTATTCATCCAGACACTAGTTTGCAGTTTATTGTGGAAGTGGACGCCTCTGATTCGGGGGTGGGGGCAGTCCTGTCACAACGTTCCCCACGGACCAGAAGCTCCATCCTGTGGCCTTTTTCTCCAGGAGATTGACCCCTGCTGAGAAGAACTACGACGTGGGTAACCGGGAGTTGCTTGCTGTCAAGTTGGCGTTGGAGGAGTGGAGGCACTGGCTAGACGGAGCAGAGCAACCCTTCATAGTCTGGACAGACCACAAGAACCTGGCTTACATCCAGTCATCCAAGAGGCTGAACTCCCGTCAGGCCAGATGGGCTCTGTTCTTCAGCAGGTTCAAGTTTATTTTAACATATCGTCCTGGCACACGTAATGTCAAGCCTGATGCTCTCTCTCGCCAGTTTACAGACAATGAAGACTTCAGCAATCCTGAACCTGTTCTGCCCGCTTCCTGTTTGGTGGCGGCTGTTCACTGGGAAATCGAGTCCCTCGTCCGATCGGCACAAGAGTTGGAACCTGGACCGGCCGATGGCCCCCCGACCTTCTCTATGTTCCCGCAGCCGTGCGGCCGCAAGTGCTCAACTGGATCCACACCTCACGATTCTCCTGCCACCCTGGTATGAACCGTACACTGTCGCTACTTAAGAGGCACTTTTGGTGGCCATCCGCCGAGGCTGACGTCCGGGAGTACGTGGCGGCCTGTTCCATCTGTGCCCAAAATAAGGCTTCCCACAGGGCTCCTTCGGGCCTGCTGCGGCCTCTCCCAGTCCCGAGTCGTCCTTGGTCTCACGTGGCCTTGGACTTCGTCACTGGACTTCCTATGTCTGAGGGTAATGACACCATACTCACCATCGTGGACAGATTCTCTAAATCTGCCCATTTTGTTGCATTACCAAAATTACCGTCTGCCAGTGAGACAGCCGACCTCTTTGTCCTACATGTATTCCGTCCCCATGGAATACCTGTGGACATAGTGTCCGATAGAGGTCCACAGTTCATTTCTCGGGTATGGAAGGAGTTTTGTTCGGCTCTGGGTGCCTCTGTCAGTCTCTCATCAGGTTTCCATCCCCAGTCCAATGGCCAGACTGAGAGGACCAATCAGGACCTGGAGGCTGCTCTACGCTGTGTGACATCCCAGAACCCGTCCACCTGGGCCAAACATCTCCCGTGGGTCGAATATGCCCACAATTCCCTCACCTCATCTGCCACCGGCCTCTCACCTTTGAGGCGGCTTTGGGGTACCAACCGCCATTGTTCCCGTCTCAAGAAAAGGAGTTAGCCGTCCCGTCAGTTCAGGATAACCTTCGCCGCTGCCGCAAGGTGTGGGTGGACACCCGGGGAGGCCCTTCTACGGACAGCAGAGCGTAACAAGAGGGTGGCGGACAGGCACAGGGTAGTCGCTCCCCAGTTCCAGCCTGGTCAGCGAGTCTGGCTCTCCTCCAGCAACATCTCCCTGCGCACTGACTCCCGTAAGCTGTCGCCCGGTATTTGGGTCCTTTCGAGATCGACTCCATCATCAACCCTTCGGCTGTTCGGTTGAAGCTTCCCCAGGCCATGAGAGTCCATCCTACATTTCACGTGTCCCAGCTGAAGCTGGTCTCCTCCAGCCCTTTGTGTCCGCCTGTGGATCCCCCTCCGCCACCGCGTGATTGTGACGACCATCCAGCCTACACGGTGCGGAGACTGCTGGACGTCCGGAGGCGTGGTAGAGGGCTTCAGTACCTGGTGGACTGGGAGGGATACGGTCCCGAGGAGAGGTCCTGGATTCCCCGACGATTTATACTGGATCCGCAGCTGGTGGCTGACTTCCATAGGGACCACCCTGACAAGCCGGGTGGGTCGCCGGGTGGCGCCACACGTTGAGGGGGGGGTACTGTTACGGTTCGGCACTGTTGGTCCGGTTCCCGCTTGTTTCCCTTTTCCTTTTTCCCCCTGTGTGTGTGTGTTGTCTGTGTCTGTCTCCCCCTGCTGTGCAGCCCAGTCAGAGGATCTAGGTCAGGGGCGTGGCCATTCTCTCTCATGCTCCGTTACTTCCAGCTGCGGCTCATTGTCATCAATCAACCAGCAGTTATCTACCCGGGCTGGACACCTCTCCAGCGCCAGTTCGTTCCTACACTACCTGTGGTAACTTGGCCCCGTACAGCAATCTCAGTCTAGTTGTTACTATCTCAGCATTATAGTTGTTTCTGCCACGTTTTGTAACCTGTCTCTCCTTCGACCAGATCCCGTCTGTTCCTGCTGCCTGCCTACCTGCCATTCCCACGCCGCAACCTGCTCATCTGTTGTCTGATATCCTCGTCATCCAGCTCTCCGGACTACTGGCTCTCCCCCCCACTCAGCTCCTACCCCGGTCTGAAGCTATTCCACCCTGAACTGTGTCTCTCTGCCAATTCACGCTGAATAAACGACATCCTAATTCACCCTCTGTTGTCCGTGTGTCCGTCTCTGCACCTGAGTCCCCCACCAAGCCTAATAGAACGAACTGGCCAAACATGGACTCAGCAGAGATGCCACATGAAACAACGGGTGATGGCGTACAACGCGCCCTCCATTCACAGGGAATGTTATTGGGACAACACGACCAACTCATCCGGACTCTTGTGGATAACAACCAGCAGTTGTTGGATCAAGTATCTCATCTCACCTCTCAGGTAGCTAACCTGGTAACACTCACTACCCTTCCTCCCTCTGCTTCTCCTCCGCCTGTTCCTCCTACAGTGGCTCCAGGCTCGGCTTCCGCTCCTGCCCTTCGGGAACCCCCTACAACCTCACCCGAACCTTTCACCGGGGACCTGAACAAATGCCGTGGTTTCCTGCTTCAGTGCCGCTTGGTGTTCCAACAGAAGCCCCTGTCTTTCTCCACGGAATCCTCAAAGGTACATTACGCACTGGGGTTAATGAGGGGCAAAGCTTTGATTTGGGCAGAAGCGGCTTGTTCTACTCAGCAGATTGCCAGCCTGTCGTTTGACGATTTTTCCTCTCAATTGAAAGTTGTGTTTGATCACCCGGACCATGCCGGGACCGCCACAAAGAGACTATTGAAGCTACGACAGGGCACGGGTAGCGTGGCTGAATACGCCATTGATTTTTGGACCTTGGCAGCCGATTCCAAGTGGAATGACGAAGCTCTTCAGGGAGCGTTTGTTAACGGTCTAAGTGACACGATTAAGAATGAACTAGCTGTTCGTGATGAGCCTGCTAACCTTCATGTTCTCGTTTCCCTTGCTACACGAATAGACAACAGGCTACGGGAGAGGAGACAGGAGAGGGGCGGTCGGGTCCACACCGCAGGCGGGCCCCCTCGCTTTCTGCAGCCCGAGCTACACCACCACTCGGACACCGCCCACACACCGCAGCGGATCCCTCCACGGAACTAGACGAGCCCATGCAGCTGGGCCGTGCTCGTCTGTCCCCTGCCGAAAAGGAACGGCGCATGCGGGCTGGTGAGTGCATGTACTGTGGGGACCGCACTCATTTCCTGGTTAACTGTCCGGTTCGCCCAAAAGACCAAGCTCGCAGGTAAAAGTGGGCATACTTGCGAAGTGCTACACCTGACTCAATGCCCACAGCACCCCGTCTAGTTATCCCAGCTACAGTCCAGTTCAGGAATCTATCTCTCCCACTAGCTGCTCTCATCGACTCTGGTGCTGAGGATAGTTTCCTTGACGTTAACCTGGTCACTCAGGCTGAGATCCCTGTTAAGCCCCTGCCTAAGCCTATAACAGTAACCGCTATTGACGGCCATCAGTTTGCCAACATCACCCATCAAACTGTCCCCGTTTCTCTCATGCTGTCCGGCAATCACAAAGAAACCATCCAGTTTAAAGTAGTCTCCTCCTCGGCCTCCCCCCTTATCCTCGGTTTCCCTTGGCTTAGCATTCACAACCCCCCATATTGACTGGCAAAACCACAAAATACACAGTTGGAGCACTCACTGCCATTCTGTTTGCCTTGGGTCGGCTATTCCGCCCTCGGTAGGTTCCCCTGCTTCCCCTGTCAAAACCCCAGACCTCTCTTCAGTCCCTGAGGAGTACCTGGACCTGGCCGAGGTATTCAGTAAGTCCAAGGCACTTTCATTACCACCTCATAGGCCATACGATTGCGCTATTGAGTTACTGCCTGGAGCCCCTTTGCCGTCCAGTCGGCTTTTCAATCTGTCCCGTCCTGAGAGAGAAGCTATGGAAACCTACATAGGCGACTCCCTAGCCTCTGGCATCATTCGTCCCTCATCTTCCGCTGTTGGTGCTGGGTTCTTTTTTGTAGAGAAGAAGGACAAAACATTACGCCCCTGCATTGACTACAGAGGACTTAATAACATCACAGTCAGAAATACGTACCCCCTGCCTCTCATCAACTCAGCATTTGAACCCCTTCATGGTGCCACCGTGTTTACCAAACTCGACCTACGTAACGCTTACCACCTCGTTAGGATCAGGCCGGAGACGAATGGAAGACTGGGTTCAATACCCCTCTCGGACACTTTGAATACCTAGTCATGCCATTCGGTCTCACTAACGCCCCAGCAGTGTTTCAGGCCATGGTTAACGATGTGTTGAGGGATTTTCTACACCGTTTTGTGTTTGTCTATTTGGATGACATTCTAATATTCTCTAAGTCACAGGATGAACACGTCTCCCACGTCCGTCTGGTTCTCCAACGCCTCATGGAAAATAAACTGTATGTGAAAGCAGAAAAATGTGAGTTCCACCGGCAGTCCGTCCCCTTTTTTGGGCTTTATTATCGAGCGGGGACAAGTGTCACCAGACCCTGACAAGATCAGAGCGGTTGTGGAGTGGCCCACACCCACGTCTCGGAAGCAGCTACAACGCTTCCTGGGCTTCGCCAACTTCTACCGCCGCTTCATCAGGGGTTTCAGCCGAGTGGTTGCCCCCTGACCAAGCTCACCTCCCCTAAGGTGCCATTCCTGTGGACGCCTGAGGCCGAGTCAGCTGTGAGTACATTGAAGGAACTGTTCACCACCTCACCTGTTCTTATTCATCCAGACACTAGTTTGCAGTTTATTGTGGAAGTGGACGCCTCTGATTCGGGGGTGGGGGCAGTCCTGTCACAACGTTCCCCACGGACCAGAAGCTCCATCCTGTGGCCTTTTTCTCCAGGAGATTGACCCCTGCTGAGAAGAACTACGACGTGGGTAACCGGGAGTTGCTTGCTGTCAAGTTGGCGTTGGAGGAGTGGAGGCACTGGCTAGACGGAGCAGAGCAACCCTTCATAGTCTGGACAGACCACAAGAACCTGGCTTACATCCAGTCATCCAAGAGGCTGAACTCCCGTCAGGCCAGATGGGCTCTGTTCTTCAGCAGGTTCAAGTTTATTTTAACATATCGTCCTGGCACACGTAATGTCAAGCCTGATGCTCTCTCTCGCCAGTTTACAGACAATGAAGACTTCAGCAATCCTGAACCTGTTCTGCCCGCTTCCTGTTTGGTGGCGGCTGTTCACTGGGAAATCGAGTCCCTCGTCCGATCGGGCACAAGAGTTGGAACCTGGACCGGCCGATGGCCCCCGACCTTCTCTATGTTCCCGCAGCCGTGCGGCCGCAAGTGCTCAACTGGATCCACACCTCACGATTCTCCTGCCACCCTGGTATGAACCGTACACTGTCGCTACTTAAGAGGCACTTTTGGTGGCCATCCGCCGAGGCTGACGTCCGGGAGTACGTGGCGGCCTGTTCCATCTGTGCCCAAAATAAGGCTTCCCACAGGGCTCCTTCGGGCCTGCTGCGGCCTCTCCCAGTCCCGAGTCGTCCTTGGTCTCACGTGGCCTTGGACTTCGTCACTGGACTTCCTATGTCTGAGGGTAATGACACCATACTCACCATCGTGGACAGATTCTCTAAATCTGCCCATTTTGTTGCATTACCAAAATTACCGTCTGCCAGTGAGACAGCCGACCTCTTTGTCCTACATGTATTCCGTCCCCATGGAATACCTGTGGACATAGTGTCCGATAGAGGTCCACAGTTCATTTCTCGGGTATGGAAGGAGTTTTGTTCGGCTCTGGGTGCCTCTGTCAGTCTCTCATCAGGTTTCCATCCCCAGTCCAATGGCCAGACTGAGAGGACCAATCAGGACCTGGAGGCTGCTCTACGCTGTGTGACATCCCAGAACCCGTCCACCTGGGCCAAACATCTCCCGTGGGTCGAATATGCCCACAATTCCCTCACCTCATCTGCCACCGGCCTCTCACCTTTTGAGGCGGCTTTGGGGTACCAACCGCCATTGTTCCCGTCTCAAGAAAAGGAGTTAGCCGTCCCGTCAGTTCAGGATAACCTTCGTCGCTGCCGCAAGGTGTGGGTGGACACCCGGGAGGCCCTTCTACGGACAGCAGAGCGTAACAAGAGGGTGGCGGACAGGCACAGGGTAGTCGCTCCCCAGTTCCAGCCTGGTCAGCGAGTCTGGCTCTCCTCCAGCAACATCCCCCTGCGCACTGACTCCCGTAAGCTGTCGCCCCGGTATTTGGGTCCTTTCGAGATCGACTCCATCATCAACCCTTCGGCTGTTCGGTTGAAGCTTCCCCAGGCCATGAGAGTCCATCCTACATTTCACGTGTCCCAGCTGAAGCTGGTCTCCTCCAGCCCTTTGTGTCCGCCTGTGGATCCCCCTCCGCCACCGCGTATTATTGACGACCATCCAGCCTACACGGTGCGGAGACTGCTGGACGTCCGGAGGCGTGGTAGAGGGCTTCAGTACCTGGTGGACTGGGAGGGATACGGTCCCGAGGAGAGGTCCTGGATTCCCCCGACGATTTATACTGGATCCGCAGCTGGTGGCTGACTTCCATAGGGACCACCCTGACAAGCCGGGTGGGTCGCCGGGTGGCGCCCGTTGAGGGGGGGGTACTGTTACGGTTCGGCACTGTTGGTCCGGTTCCCGCTTGTTTCCCTTTTCCTTTTTCCCCTGTGTGTGTGTGTTGTCTGTGTCTGTCTCCCCCTGCTGTGCAGCCCAGTCAGAGGATCTAGGTCAGGGGCGTGGCCATTCTCTCTCATGCTCCGTTACTTCCAGCTGCGGCTCATTGTCATCAATCAACCAGCAGTTATCTACCCGGGCTGGACACCTCTCCAGCGCCAGTTCGTTCCTACACTACCTGTGGTAACTTGGCCCCGTACAGCAATCTCAGTCTAGTTGTTACTATCTCAGCATTATAGTTGTTTCTGCCACGTTTTGTAACCTGTCTCTCCTTCGACCAGATCCCGTCTGTTCCTGCTGCCTGCCTACCTGCCATTCCCACGCCGCAACCTGCTCATCTGTTGTCTGATATCCTCGTCATCCAGCTCTCCGGACTACTGGCTCTCCCCCCCACTCAGCTCCTACCCCGGTCTGAAGCTATTCCACCCTGAACTGTGTCTCTCTGCCAATTCACGCTGAATAAACGACATCCTAATTCACCCTCTGTTGTCCGTGTGTCCGTCTCTGCACCTGAGTCCCCCACCAAGCCTAATACATCAGAGGCCTACTCCCCACCAAACAACGAGACAAACATGGCGGAAGGCACAGGTAACAACGTGACACTTACAGAACTTACCCGGGCTTTGGGAGAACTACGTGTTGCTATAGCGGAGGATCTTAAGGCTACTATTGCTGAACTGGACACTAAAATCGAGAGCACCATTCAAACGGTCGCTTCGCAGGGCCAGAGTATTGTGGACCTTGAGAAAGCTTCTGAATTCAACGCTGGTAGGATCGACGAGTTAGAGAAGCTATGCACGTCATTGCAGGATAATGTGCAGAGGCTTTCTGTGAAAGTGGTCGACCTGGAGGGCAGATCCAGGCGTCATAACCTTCGCGTTGTGGGTCTGGCAGAAGGGGTGGTGGCGGGCTCTCGCCCCACCGACTTCTTCGCCAAGCTACTGAAGGATGCAATGGGACCGGATGTTTTGGCGTTCGGATCCCCTACTGGACCGCACATCGCGCCCTTGTCCCAGTGCCTGGACCGGGCCAGCGTCCTCGCCCAGTAATCATCTGTTGTCACAGTTTCAAGACCAAGGATCTTATCCTGCGCGAGGCTCGAATGAGGGGCAACCTGTTACATAAAGGGCACCCCTTTTCGTGTCTATGAGGACTATGCGCCCGATGTGGCAAAGCACCGCGCTGGCTACAGAGATGTCATGACCAAACTCTACAAACTCTGCAAGACTAAGAATTACCCCGCCTTCCGGGGAGAAGATCTGGCTCTCCTCGGTTCTGGACGCAGAGAAGTTTGTCCGGGAATATACACCAATCCCCCGTACAGGTTAGAGTGCCTTGTCATTGTGTGTTAAGGTCTGCTCACGGACTCGAATCCATACCATACCATACCATAACGGGTGAAACCGTATTAAACGGTCTCAGCAAGGGCTACCGATCATGTAATACGATGAGCTGACCAATGGAGGGCGGTCAGAGCTCTCACTTAACGTTAAATTCACTTTCATTCCGACTGGGTTTAGAGCGATGCCTGTTTGGGAGGCCTTCCAGGTCGGATCACTGACACTTTCGGATGGATATACTTATATTCCCCCATTTTTTGTTTTGTTTCGTTATTTATTTTTCAATTCTTACATTATTCCTGTGCGTACATATAATAATAATAATTTGTACTTTATTATTATTTTCTCTTAGCATTTTAGTATTATGTATGTGTATATTTTAAATTTGTATAGATGATTATTCTGGGGTATGCATGTTTGTGTATGTAGATGTGTGTGTATGGATGTATGTGTGTATGCGTGTGTATGTATCTGTATATATTTAACCCTCCCGTTGTCCTAGGGTCAAAATGACCCGCCACTGTGTTGAACCAACTTCATTAAATTTTTATGTTTTTTGGATCATTTGTGAGAAGGAGGCAGTGATACTTTCTTTAAAGTCTCACTGCCTCCTTCTCACAAATGATCCCAAAAATATAACAATTTAATGAAGTTGGTTCAACACAGTGGCGGGTCATTTTGACCCTAGGACAACGGGAGGGTTAAGAATATTTATTTTATATGTATATATTTTTTTGGGTGTGTGTATGTATGTGTGCGTGTATACGTGTGTATATGTGTGTGTGTGTGCGTATATATATACGTATGTGTGTGTGTGTGTGTATGTATGTAGGTATGCACATGTATGTATGTGTGTGTGTGTGTGTGTGGATGTGTATATGTGTATGTGTGCACATATGTATATATAAATCACAATTTTTTTAAATTATTTGAAAATAATTTATTATTATTATTATTATTTTTACATTTTTTATTTTTTTACATTTTTATTTACTTTGTTATTTTTTTGATTGGGGGGTACGTTCAATTTATCAAAATCCTTGTTCCCTTCTCCTAACCCACAATATGTAACTGTACTGCTGTCTATGTCGGTTACTGATGGTTTATGTTTAGACCGGCATTGCTTAGCAATAGAATCTTGTGATGATACATCTTGCTTATCTCAGGGATTGACCCAAGATTAACCTTAAGTGCGCAATATGTTTAAGTTGCAACTTATTCTGTTTAGGTTTATTAGATGCTAATTGAACACTTTAAGTGCGGGAGCCTCCTCAGTTCATATGTTAGTAGAAGTTCTAGGATAGTGAGAGGTGAGCGCATAGTTGGGATTTTATTTGTGTTTTACCTCTTGTTCGAGGTCGCGCCGTGCTTTTTTGGCATCGGCCAGACATTGTGTTTGTTATTTTTATTTCATATTTTTTTCTGTCCTATATGTGTATGCCTGTAAATGTGGGTTGATGGGGGGGGTAAAGGTTGGGGAAAGTAGGGGAACAGGGTGGAGAGTAAAGGTGCTTGCGGGGGGAGGGGTGGGTTGGATACTGCTCGGGTGTAGGTGCTACATATGCTGATCGTGATGGTTTGGTGCGCTTTCTTACCTTTTTAGTGAGTTACATGTTATGCAGGCCATCATAGGAACTACAAATGAGAGGAGGGCGGGACTTACATTCACTTCCTGGAATGTCAAGGGTTTAAACGAACCAATTAAGAGAGGCAGGGTCCTAGCCCACTTGAAAGCACTTTTGTCTGATATTATATTTTTGCAAGAAACCCATCTGAAAAACAAATCTCATAACAGACTTAAATGTAAGTGGGTGGGACAAGTGTATCACTCTAACTTCTCTGCCAAAACGAGAGGCACAGCGATTCTGGTACGGAAAGGAATTCCCTTTCTACATAAAACCACTATTGTGGATAAAGAGGGTCGTTATGTGATCGTAATAGGAGAGATCCATTCTACTTCTGTAACTCTACTAAATATCTATGGGCCAAACATTGATAACCGCTCTTTTTTCAAAAGAGTCCTTGCCCTGATTCCAGATATCTCCCATACTAATCTGGTCATTGGAGGGGACCTTAACTGTGTACTAGACCAATATTTGGATAGATCCTCTACCCGGCGAACCCCTACCTCCTATTCAAGCGAATTCTTGAATACCTACATAAAAAATTCTAACCTATTTGATATATGGAGGATCTCTAATCCTACGGGTAGGGAATACTCTTTTTACTCTCATGTTCACAATGTATATACTCGAATTGACTACTTTTTGGTTGATGCTAAACTACTCCCCTATACCTGTAATGTGAGATATCATGATATTATAATCTCTGACCACAGTCCACTCACCTTCTCCCTGAGATTGGGTGACATCGTACTCAAACGAGAGGGTCTGGAGGTTGAATCCTCAGCTCCTCACAGAACCAACATTCTGTGAACATCTTAAAGACCAAATTACATTTTTCTTTGATACCAACGACAACACAGAGACTTCCCCAGCATTATTGTGGGAAACGCTGAAGGCTTATTTGAGAGGCTGTATCATCTCCTTTCAGACTGCCAGGAGTAGGCAAAACAGAAAAAATTGGTAGAACTGGAGGGACAAATTCACTTACTGGATAGGGAGAATGCTAGACATCCATCTATGGAGAAACATAAACAAATTATGTCTTTAAAATTTAAATACAATCAGATCCTCTCGGCTAAAATTGCTAAATCTTTTCTCTATGCCAAGCAAAAATATTATGAGTTTGGTGACAAACCACACAAATTACTCGCCAGACAACTTCGAAAAAACGTGAGTGACCGAATGATTCACAAAGTTAAATCTGCATCTGGGGAATTACTCTCCTCCCCCAAAGACATCAATGACAGATTCCGTCAGTTTTATGAGACTCTATATACATCTAAAGCGGATCCAACTCCTTAATTATGCAAAACTTTTTGGAGGACTGTAATCTTCCTGCCCTGAACCAGGAAGACTCTAACTTCCTGAATAAGGAAATATCTCTTGAAGAAATTAGAGAAACAATTAAATCTCTAAAGAGTGGCAAGACCCCGGGCCCAGATGGATACCCTGGTGAATTCTATAAAACATTCAGCAACATGCTATCTCCCTACCTGCACAAAATGTTGGTTCGGGCCAATGAGGATGGAGCTCTCCCATCTACTTTGGATGAGGCGTTTATTACAGTTATACATAAGAAGGGTAAAGATCCGGAAGAGGTAGGGTCATACAGACCAATATCCCTCCTTAATACAGACCAAAAGATTTTAGCAAAAACTCTGGCTAACAGGCTTAGCACTTTAATTGGCAAATTGGTCCATTCGGACCAGACCGGCTTTATCCCTAATAGAAACTCATTCTTCAATCTCAGGCGCCTCTTCAACATTATGTATTCTCAGAGGTTACCTAACGTGGACCTTGCCGTTATATCTCTTGACGCCGAAAAGGCCTTTGACCAAGTTGAGTGGCCCTATCTATTCAAGGTCCTACATAAATTTAATATTGGAGATGGGTTCATAAATTGGATCCAGCTTTTATATAGGAACCCCTGTGCGAGAATACTCACTAACCAATCAATGTCGCTCCGATTTAACCTTCACAGAGGGACAAGGCAGGGTTGTGCGCTGTCGCCTATGCTCTTCGCCCTAATTATTGAACCTCTCGCTCAAGCGATCAGATCTCATTCAGCAATACACGGCTATAATACTAAAGATACTCTAAATAAGATTTCCCCAAGCTAGTATTCCAGCTATTCTTGAGGTGATTAATTTGTTTGGTACCTTCTCGGGATACAGAATAAATTGGAACAAGAGTGAATTAATGCCCATACGGTTGCAAAACACCTCCTGGCTAGAACATCTTCCAGTTAAGTTATCTTCAGAAAAATTTATCTACCTTGGAATTGTAGTTACCAAACAATACTCCTTACTATTTAAAGAGAATTTCCCTTCTCTGATGCAAAATCTCAAGGCAAACATACAGTTTTGGAGAACTCTCCCAATTTCTCTGCTCGGAAGAATTAATGCCATCAAAATGGTCTTCCTCCCACAACTGCTCTACCTATACCAGAACATCCCAGTATTCATACCTAAATCATTTCATAAACAACTGGACTCTATTATCAATCCTTTCATCTGGGATTATAAAACACACAGGATAGGTAAAAAACACCTATGTAAATCCAAGATGGAAGGAGGATTGTCTCTCCCAAATAGTATATTTTACTATTGGGCCGCTAACCTCCGCGCTGTTACGTTTTTGCTGGATGACGCAACCCCGCCATCCAGCTGGCTTAGCATGGAGCGGGAGGAGTGTCACCCCTTCTCTATTGGTGCCGTGATTTTGTCACCTGTTAATCTGGAGATGTCACTTTACCATAACAATCCTATTATACATAGCACAGTCCGAATCTGGAAGCAAATTAAAGTCCACTTTGAGCTTAGACCAATATCATTCATGCTCCCTGTTGCCAGGAATCCCTCCTTTGCCCCCTCTAACCTTGATAACACCTTTGAGCGATGGGGAGAGTTGGGGATAAGTACCATATGGGATTTATATATAGGAGGGACCTTTGCTTCCTTTGAAGCGCTGAGGGAAACTTATAACCTTCCCAGAAGTAACTTTTTCAGATACCTACAAATTAGAGACTATGTTAGAAAACACCTCCCAACTATTGAGAATGCTAAACCTTCCATGTTTGACGGATGCATAAAAATATGCCCCACCTCAGACAAACTGATATCTCGTCTATATGACGCTTTTCAATCTGTTAGCGCACCCTCTACAGATGCCATTAAGGCAAAATGGGAGGAAGAACTAGGGACTGATATTTCGGTGGCAGACTGGGAGGATAGCTTGGAGTATATCCACACCTGCTCCATTAACTCCAGACATCGTCTCATACAATTTAAGGTATTACAAAGATTACACTATTCCAAAACTAAACTGCATAGGATATTACCTGATACATCCCCTATGTGTGATAAATGTCAGGCTGAGCAGGGTACACTACTCCACTGCTTTGCCCTATGCTCTAGTCTGTATGGTTATTGGTGTGGAATATTTGGGGTCCTCTCTGAAGTTCTGGAGACTTCAATAGACCCAGACCCGCTTCTGATAATCCTGGGAGTGTCCGATTCCCTAAACGGATTAACCAACTCCCAAAAACAACTCATCTCTTACAGTCTCATTTCGGCAAAAAAATTAATCTTGTTGTTTTGGAAAAGGAGGGAAGCGCCCTCTACCAAATTATGGCTCAGCGAAGTGGCAAAAACTGTACACTTAGCAAGAATTAGATATATTCTGAACAATAAATTATCAACATTTGATCAAATCTGGCAGCCTTTCCTCTCTTACCTGGACCAGTCGGTGCTGTGAATTTGTACTTTTTAACGCACTCTCAATTGTCATATTGTAATCTACCTTTGGGCAGCGTGTGCTGGCCCCGACACTCGAGCAGTCGGGAGGGGAATAGGGTGGAATAGGGGGGGGGGGGATAAAGGGGGGTATAAGTGGGGTATAAGTGGGGGGTTACATCTACCCTTTTTCTTTCTACTGTCCCTGTTCTGTATGTCGTGTTTTGTAATATTTGTTTTGTGTCCAGAACTCTGGGTCTTGTTGTTCATGTCTGCTCTCTTATGTTTAGATAAGAACTGTACACATGTCTTTCATACCTATACACCATTCTTGTGTGTTTTCAATAAAAAATATTTGAACAGATTTGCCAAATGGAGGGCGAGGGAGAGCTTTGTATGCGTCTCTGTGTGTGGAGTAAAGGTGGTTGCACATTTAACATGCTGGTAGAAATTAGGTAGAACGGATTTAAGTTTCCCTGCATTAAAGTCGCCGGCCACTAGGAGCGCTGCCTCTGGATGAGTGTTTTCCTGTTTGCTTATGGCCTTATACAGCTCATTGAGTGCAGTCTTCGTGCCAGCATCGGTTTGTGGTGGTAAATAGACAGCTATGAAAAATATAGATGAAAACTCTCTTGGTAAATAGTATGGTCTACAGCTTATCATGAGATACTCTACCTCAGGTGAGCAAAACTTTGATACTTCCTTAATATTAGATTTCGTGCACCAGCTGTTGTTTACAAATATACACAGACCTCCACCCCTTGTCTAACCGGAGTCAGACGTTCTATCCTGCCGATGTATCATATATCCCGCCAGCTGTATGTTATCCATGTCGTCGTTCAGCCATGACTCGGTGGAACATAAGATATTACAGTTTTTAATGTCCCGTTGGTAGGATATCTGTGATCGTAGGTCGTCCATTTTGTTTTTCAATGATTGTACGTTGGCTAATAGGACTGATGGAAGAGGCAGATGACTTGCTCGCCGTAGGATCCTTACAAGGCACCCCGACCTACGTCCACGATATCTCTGTCTCTTTCTCATTCGAATGACCGGGATTTGGGCGTTGTCGGTGTCTGTAGAATATCCTTCGCATCCGACTCGTTGAAGAAAAAATCTTTGTCCAATACGAGGTCAGTATCACTGTCCTGATATCCAAAAGCTATTTTTGGTCATAAGAGACGGTGGCAGAAACATTATGTACAGAATAAATTACAAATAACGCGAAAAAACACACATAATAGCACAATTGGTTTGGGGGTCGTAAAATGGCAGCCATCTCCCCCGGCGGCATCTTTGTCATAATTAGCCAGCTACAGTAATTTTGAGAATAAGTTTGGTAACTTTTTGGGTCAAATTAACCAGTTGTCTACCTTAGATAAGCAGCTAGCTAGCTATATCTAGCTGGTAGATTGCTAGCTAGTTAGCTCCCATGCTAAACTAATATCTGTCTAACTCTGAAATATGAAGTAATTTCAGAATGAAAATTAACTGGCTAGCGCATCATGCTTTGTGACATTATGTTAGCTAGCTATCCCCAGTTAGATAATTTGTTTTCACTTATTAAATCTGCATGCTTGTTGTGTTGTCCCTGTTGCACTCGTTCATTCGTGAGCTGGCTGCTCATTCTAAATAGTATAATCTAATCTGTTCAAAACAGTGGCAGCATGTGCAACAGTGGTCATTCAGTTTTTGACACACAAAAGTGAAATAGGTGTATTTATGCTGTTGTTCAAATGCACAGAACGCTTTATATACCCCCCAATTAGAGGCTGCCACTGGTATGATACCATCCCATTTATTCCATTCCAGCCATTACAATGAGCCTGTCCTCCTATAACTCCCCCCACCAGCCTCCTCTGGTAATAAGATAAAAGGACACTTTGTACACTGTCTAAATTATCTGCACCACTCACCTGGGAAACCAGGCACACCCTGCAGTCCCATCTCTCCCTTCAGTCCATCAACACCTGGAAGGCCTGATTGCCCCTGTAACACACACACATATACACACACACACACATATACACACACACACACACATATACACACACATACACAAGTCAGATGGTGGATACTAGTCACGTGTCATGATAAACAGACTAGACTGTCATGACATCACACATGGGTCAGTCAGGGAGCAACCGGAAGTGACCTACAGGAAGTCCAGAGTATCCTCTTTCTCCCTTTAAGCCCTGCTCGCCCTGTACTCCTGGTCCACCCTGATCTCCCTTGTCTCCCTTCCCCGCCGCGCTGCCGGGAACACCAGCAGGACCTGGTACACCACTGGTACCTGTTGAGAGGAGGAGAAGAAGAGGAGGATGGAGGGAGAGAGGGATAGAGGGGGATGAGAAGATGAGGATAAAGGAAGGAGAATGAGAACCAGTGGATTATATGATTCAAAATGTACAATCAAGCAGGACAGGTGTGCAGTATACAGTACCTGGTTCTCCGGGCTTTCCTGGCACTCCTTGGTCTCCTTTGGGCCCCTCCATGGCAGGTCCTTGGTGACCCTGTTCTCCTGGCTGGCCCTGGGAGCCCTGGAAGCCTGGCGTACCCTTCTCTCCCCTGGTCCCTGGGATACCCGGGATACCTGGGGAACCTGGGAAACCTGGACTGCCCTTATCACCTTTAACCCCAGACGACCCCGGTATTCCTGGGAAGCCCCTGCCGGGTAAACCTATAGGAGGGACATAGACACAAACACAGAGAACGGAGTTAATCAAACTCCAGGCAACTGATGGAAAAACGTCACCTGCTGAACTCTTAAGGTCTGCCTCTGCTGTTTGTTAGCTGTTTAGATGCACAGTGCATGAGTTGATTTTGAGACATGGTCAAGAGTTGGGCTAATAATAGAAATATAATATAAGCATGTGGTTTACAAGTGGTTTATAGGCTGATTAACATACCTGACTGTATGTTAAAGGTCAGGAGAGGTCACTCACCTTGGTCTCCTCTGTCTCCTGATGATCCAGGAATGCCGTCCACTCCTGACTCTCCTTTCTCTCCAGTCGGACCTGGGGGACCCTGCAGACCAGGCTCACCTGGGATACAATAGGGTTACCTGAGTGTGTGTCTTGACCCGCTGTGGTACAGTAGCTACAGTATGTACACTTGGGAAATTAGTCCAAGCTTCATGACTAGCTGTCATACTGCATTAACAGAAACCAATGGCACCTGGGGCATTGTTACTGTGCTCCATGCGTTCCTTACCTGGTCGACCTGTTTGACCTGGCTCTCCTGTTGACCCGGGCAGCCCACCGACACCCTTCTCTCCTGGCCGACCCGGCTGACCTGCACAACACAGCACACACCTTCGGTTAGACTTTTGTGGTCCTCTGTAGCTCAATTGGTAGAGCATGGCGCTTGTAACGCCAGGGTAGTGGGTTCGATTCCCGGGACCAACCATACGTAAAAAATTTATGCACACATGACTGTAAGTCGCTTTGGAAAAAAGCATCTGCTAAATGGCATATTATTATTACTAGAGGTTGCCAAGCAAAAATACATGTCCCTGGGTTTGTGAGATGATTGAGAATACCTGGTCAATATAGGAAATAATGCTTTCAAGTGTTATTCCCTGGGCCAACATGTATTCTAGTCTTGTCTTGTCTTTTTAAACCCCAAATTCAATAAATCAATCAGTCAGGTCAAAGTAGGGGCAGTTGTCATCGTGGAGACCGGACCCTCACCTGGGTGACCAATGTAACCGGTGTCTCCCTTGGTTCCTGGTGTTCCTGGCATCCCGGGGACTCCCATTCCCCCCTTCTGACCCTTCTCTCCTGCGTTACCAGGGAAACCAGGCAGACCCGACTGACCCTGAGAGTGAGAGAAAAATAGAGGGATAGAGGGGGGAAAATGAGGGGGAAATGGTAGATACAGTGTATTGATTGAAAAAGAGAGACAGTTAGTGGTGTAATTGCAATGAAAAAAATGATATACTGAAGTTAGCTAGCACCATCCATGAAGACACAAACAACAAACCTTGGTTGTGTGAAACTTTAATGGAGCCAGCTCTCTGGGAGACTAAAAGTGGATCTGACTTACCTTCTCTCCAGGGGGTCCTGGCACTCCGACACCTGGCAAACCGGCTGTTCCCTTGTCTCCTTTCACCCCCTCTGTACCCCGAAACCCTGGGTGACCCGTTGTGCCCACAACGCCTTTAGCACCCTTCGGACCCACAGAACCTGTAGAACCATACACGAGAATCCAGTTAGAACCAGTCTAACCAGAACCGCACCACAGCGGATGTTCGATTTAAAGGATGATGTCTGTTCCTCTCAGTGAGTGGATTGTGTGTTGTTTTCTTACCTGGGTATCCCATTTCTCCAATGCTTCCTTTGTTTCCAGGATACCCAGTACTGCCGGGCTCTCCAGGAACACCTGTGTCTCCTTTCTCACCTGAGAACCAATATTCATAACCTTTAAGGAGGGTGTAATTTTATCATCACATTGACTGTCCCAAATACTACCCACTAGCATATCATATATTGTGCAAGACCAATACATACATGACCAATACATACTGGGTAGTATACAGGTTTGTAACCATTGAGATCCTATTCAATTACTCTAATTCCTTTCTATGTGTGGGACATTTACAATAAATAGAGGGGTGTGGCGAAGCCTACACAGGTGACTAACCTGGCTGACCAGGAGTACCGGGCTCTCCATGCTTTCCTGGCATACCAGGTACTCCGGCCTGTCCTGGATAACCCTTCTCTCCAGTGTGTCCAGGGTCACCTAATGGGAAAAAGTGGGATTTAGCGTACCTAAACGATTCACAGTTCCTGTTTGAAACAGACCATCTGACAAAGACATACAGCGCAGTAGGATGTAGGATACAGTGCAGAAGTATGTAGGATACAGTGCAGTAAGATAAAGGATACAGTGAAGTAGGATGTAATAATATGCCATTTAGCACACGCTTTTATCCAAAGCGACTTACAGTCATGCGTGCATACATTATATATATATATATTTTTTTTTTGTGTATGGGTGGTCCCGGGGATCGAACCCACTACCTTGGCGTTACAAGCGCCGTGCTCTACCAGCTGACCTACAGAGGACCACAGTGCAGTAAGATGTCGGATGCAGTGCAGTAGAATGTAGGATGTAGGATACAGTGCAGTAGGATGTAGGATACAGTGCAATAGGATGTAGGTGTAGGATACAGTAAAGTAGGATGTAGGATACAGTGCAGTAGGGTGTAGGATACAGTACAGTAGGTTGTAGGATACAGTGCAATAGGGTGTGGGATGTTGGATACAGTGCAGTAGGGTCTAGGACACAGTGCAGTAGGGTTTAGGACACAGTGCAGTAGGGTTTAGGACACAGTGCAGTAGGGTCTAGGATACAGTGCAGTAGGGTCTAGGATACAGTGCAGTAGGGTCTAGGACACAGTGCAGTAGGGTCTAGGATACAGTGCAGTAGGGTCTAGGACACAGTGCAGTAGGGGATAGGACACAGTGCAGTAGGGTCTAGGATACAGTGCAGTAGGGTCTAGGACACAGTGCAGTAGGGTCTAGGACACAGTGCAGTAGGGTGTAGGATACAGTGCAGTAGGGTTTAGGACACAGTGCAATAGGGTCTAGGACACAGTGCAGTAGGGTCTAGGACACAGTGCAGTAGGGTTTAGGACACAGTGCAGTAGGGTTTAGGACACAGTGCAGTAGGGTTTAGGACACAGTGCAGTAGGGTTTAGGATACAGTGCAGTAGGGTCTAGGACACAGTGCAGTATGGTTTAGGACACAGTGCAGTAGGGTATAGGACACAGTACAGTAGGGTGTACACTCTTAAAAGAGGTGCTATCTAGAACCTAAAAGGGTTATTCGGCTGTCCCCATAGGATAACTATTTGAAGAACCCTATTTGGTTCCAGGTAGAACCCTTTTGGTTCCATGTAGAACCCTTTCCACAGAGGGTTCTACATGGAACCCAAAAAAGTTATACCTGGAACCAAAAAGGGTTCTCCTATGGGAACAGCTGAAGAACCCATTTGGAACCCTTTTTTCTAAGAGTGTAGGATACAGTGCAGTAGGATGGGGCATGTTCATGTTGTATACCTGGGTCTCCACTGTCTCCTTTCTCTCCCTTCATGTGCTCCATGTCCACGTCAGTCATGTTGCCAGGACGACCCTGCAGACCCGGCTCTCCCCTCTCTCCTTTGGGTCCAGGCTCACCGAACTCCCCCTTAGGTCCAGAGACACCAGGGTTGCCTGAGAGAGAGAAGAGATGAGTGGTTTGAGATGCTATAGTATAGTTGTGTAAAACACACTGATGGGTAGTCTGGTAGTACAGCGGCAGCAGTGCAAAGGCAGCAGTTCTACTCTACCCACCTCTCTGTCCAGTAGTTCCAGGGTTCCCAGCAGAACCCTGATATCCTGGTGTTCCAGGCATTCCCATGACTCCCATCGCTCCCTTGAGGCCTGGGGAACAAACACACATCAACAAATAAATAGAATAGGAAAATATTGGATATGTATACATCACAAAGTATTGAAGGTTATCAAATTCACAAAATTCTCATTCAATTCAACAAAAATTAACCCAGACCAGTCCAGTCAATGAGCATTCATTTCCTTCCAGTTACATCAGACCTCCTCCAATCTTATGAGATCTGGCTCACCTGGCTCTCCGGGGAATCCGTCTCTGCCAACCGGGCCAGGTCTTCCTGGCAACCCTTTTGATCCAGACAGTCCAGGGAATCCTGAGTCTCCCTTCTCTCCCTGGGGGCCAGGCATGTCCAGACCAGGAGAGCCAGGGAAGCCCTTATCTCCTTTCACCCCGTCATGACCGAAGGAGCCTGGCTCTCCAGGGGGTCCCATTGGTCCAGGGGCCCCAGGTTCTCCTGCTCCAGGGGGTCCAGGGGGTCCAGTGCCACCATGCTGACCAGGGGGGCCGGGGTCACCTTTAATTCCCTGAACTCCAGGTGGTCCTGTGTGTCCCTGTTGTCCAGGAATACCAGTTGGACCAAAGTTTCCTTTATCTCCAGGGAAACCTGTCTCTCCGGTAGGGCCCTGAGCACCTTTAGGACCAGGTAGACCCCGACCTGGCTCACCCTAGAGAGGGCAGAAGAAGATTGGTTGATTGTTTGATTGATGGAGTTTGAAACAACAGAAAGTGAACCAGAAACACAGAAACAGAAACACACACCTTTGGACCAGGTGTGCCTGGTTTTCCAGAGAAACCATCCTGTCCAGATCTCCCAGGCTCTCCTGGCAACCCAGGGGCTCCTGGAGCTCCAGAGTATCCTTTAGGCCCGGGTAATCCTGGGAATCCAATGCCGGGGACACCTGCGTCACCTTTCTGTCCGGGGAATCCTGGCATTCCAGGGTCTCCCTGAAGTCCTCTGTCACCTGGGGTCAGGATGGAGAAGATGGTTCATGATGCACTATGCAGGACCATGCAGGACCATAGCCTACCATAAACCAGATCAATACCAATAAGCTGACCCTCACATTGTAGTCCAGGTATACCAGATCAATAATAATAAGCTGACCCTCACCTTGTAGTCCAGGTATGCCAGATCAATACCAATAAGCTGACCCTCACCTTGTAGTCCAAGTATGCCAGATCAATACCAATCAGCTGACCCTCACCTTGTAGTCCAGGTATGCCAGATCAATACAAATAAACGGATCCTCACCTTGTAGTCCAGGTATGCCAGATCAATACCAATAAGCTGACCCTTACCTTGCAGTCCAAGTATACCAGATCAATACTAATAAACGGATCCTCACCTTGTAGTCCAGGTATGCCAGATCAATACCAATAAGCTGACCCTCACCTTGTAGTCCAAGTATGCCAGATCAATACCAATCAGCTGACCCTCACCTTGTAGTCCAGGTATGCCAGATCAATACCAATAAGCTGACCCTTACCTTGCAGTCCAGGTATGCCAGATTCTCCTCGAGGTCCAGGGGAGCCCTGGGGTCCAGGTGAGCTCACACCTTTACCTGGTTCACCTTTCACTCCTGAGAGGCAGAGAGAGAGCAGGTGCACATCATCATGTAGGCTCCTTTTACGTAACGTGTGTGTGTTCTTTTGAGTGTGTTTGTATCGTGGACGTCTGTGTGTGTCTATAGCTGTAGCCTGTACACACCTGGCTGTCCAGGGATTCCAGGTCTGCCTTGTTGGCCAGATGTACCCTTCTCACCAGGCTCCCCCGGCCGGCCGAACCCTGGCACCCCAGGAGGACCCCTCTCTCCTGGGGGTCCAGTGAAACCAGGGTCCCCATCCAGACCACGGTCCCCCTTGATGCCGTCTCTGGCCTGCAAGAAGAGATCAGAGATAGAGAGGGATGACTGACTTTAGCACTGTCTGAACACAGGTGTTAAGAGCCTTAAAGTGATCGCTGACATGCACGCATGCACACACACACACACACACACACACACAAACACACACACACATACAGGTTCTCCTTTGGGTCCAGGCAGGCCTGGTAGTCCAGCTTTCCCTGGCAGTCCGTCCACACCAGGCAGACCTCGTGTGCCAACGAAACCAGGAAGACCTTTGTCCCCCTTCAGCCCTGGAGCCAGGTAGATGTCCCCAGGCTCACCATGTGCTCCTGGAGCACCTATCAACCCAGGGGCACCTGAATTACCCTGGGGAGAGAAGAAGAAATAGCAGGGTCAATCGACAATCTCTTTCATTGGAAGAAAACTACTGGACAAACATACAGTACATAGTAATGACATGTGGATGGCCAGTGATGCAACATGTCCACCATAATGGTCTTCATGGAGCTATAGTGATGCAACATGTCCACCATAATGGTCTTCATGGAGCTATAGTGGTGCAACATGTCCACCATAATGGTCTTCAAGGAGCTATAGTGGTGCAACATGTCCACCATAATGGTCTTCATGGAGCTATAGTGATGCAACATGTCCACCATAATGGTCTTCATGGAGCTATAGTGATGCAACATGTCCTCCATAATGGTCTTCATGGAGCTATAGTGGTGCAACATGTCCACCATAATGGTCTTCAAGGAGCTATAGTGATGCAACATGTCCACCATAATGGTCTTCATGGAGCTATAGTGGTGCAACATGTCCACCATAATGGTCTTCATGGAGCTATAGTGGTGCAACATGTCCACCATAATGGTCTTCAAGGAGCTATAGTGGTGCAACATGTCCACCATAATGGTCTTCATGGAGCTATAGTGATGCAACATGTCCACCATAATGGTATTCATGGAGCTATAGTGATGCAACATGTCCACCATAATGGTCTTCATGGAGCTATAGTGGTGCAACATGTCCACCATAATGGTCTTCATCAGGTTCTATTAGAAGAGTGAGTGATGATGTGATGAAGATAACTCACAGGGCTTCCATCAGGCCCAGCAGGTCCAGGCAGGCCATTGTCTCCTTTACTGCCTGCCGCTCCAGGATAACCTGCAGGGGACGAACAACACCTCTCAGTAAACACAAAAACACCATCTCAAAGGAAATAGTGTGGAGGCGGATTAATATAGGCCCTAGGGTCAGGATCCTAACCTGAGATACAGGCTGAAGATGTGGAACACAATTTTAATGCCAATCATTAATTGACACAAAGGTTTCAGTTGCATGTGTGTATCCCAACCTATGATTCAGTCAGTAGTGTGGGGGTATCTCTTGTCAGCTCACCTTGCTGTCCTTTAGGCCCCTGGGGGCCAGGGAGTCCAGGGGGGCCGAAGGCTTCGCACTGCACACACGTGTCTCCCTGATCACCTGGAGGTACATCACAATACAAGTTAATATCAGACAAACAAGTAGGTGACAGCATGGGATACAATGGATGCCTTGAAGTGAATCTGAGCTGCACTATATGGAATGGAGTAATATATTGTAATATGTGATAGTACAATGTTACGTAATGTATGTGATCAGTATGTGAGCACTACAGAGTTTTGTGGTGATAAAAGAGAGAGGGAGAGAGAAAGGAGGAGAGAGGGCATACAATATGCATGCACTGACTACAGACTTAGCTAAACGTACAGTACAGTGTGATTGGACAGAACATTAGAGACTGATAGAGAGATTGTCCCAACACTCCCTCCCCTCCGTACCTTTCTGTCCCAACTCCCCCTGTAGTCCAGGTGGGCCAGGGGGCCCAGGTGTTCCCTTCTCAAGGGCCGGATCACATGGCTCATCCCCTATACGCAACACACACACACACAGGTGAGAGAAAGCCAACACTGAGTCACCTAAAAGACTCCATTGCTAAACGTATAATCAGCTAAATGACTCCACAATGACAAATGTCAAAGGTCACACTATGAATGTGTAACTACACCTACCAGGGGGTCCGGGAGGACCAGGGAGTCCGACAAGCCCATCTTGTCCAGGCTTTCCTCTGAGAGACTCCCCTTCTGCACCTCTGTCTCCCTTCTGACCGACCTCTCCTGGCCCGCCCTTCTCTCCGGGGGGTCCCTCAATGTGCCTGCCTAAAATACACCACAGAGGCACACAGTGAGATATGGGGACGCCAACTAAAGAAATACATGACAGAGAGGACATGATAAAATATGACCAAGTGTCAAAGAATGGGTCACTGATTACTGATGTTTCTTCTCTTACCTGGTGGGCCTAGAGCTCCTTGAATACCAGGGAAACCTGTCAGATAAAGGAACATGTTCAGAGTTGGTCTAGGAGGCCTACATAAACCCTTAGAAAGGCTTCTTCTTTGGATGCTAATCAAATGATGAACTAAACAGGTGTAGTTTTATAAAGGGGTGGGGGGTGTACTGTACCTCTTTCTCCTTGTAAGCCTGGGAGACCAGGGGGTCCGGGAGCGCCAGGAGCACCATCACCCTAAAATCACAGAAATTGCAAGTTCATCAAATGTCATCCCCCTGCATAGAAAACGAATAAATGACTACACTTTTCATTAATAGTATGAGCATGTTATTCTCATTTTAAAGAGTTTATGGCGGCATCTGGTGGCAAAGAAAATTATTGCATCTGAAAGTTCACTATATGAGATGCTGAGAGCAATAAGCAAGACTACCGAGAGAGAGAGAGAGAGAGAGAGAGTATAGAGTACTTACATGTGCCGGAGGGCCTCTCTCTCCCTTTTCACCCTAAAACACAGAGAGACATCCATTTCATTAGCTTCATCACTGCTATAAATAAAAGCAGATGACAGGTATACATGTTTATGTAGTTACCGGTGTTCCATGGTATCCAGGGCCACCAGGAAAGCCTCTCTCTCCCTGTATGACAACAGGCACATCACCATGATCAGGACAAAGACATCGAACACAATTGAACTATTGCGATAAAACTACTAGAGAGAGAGAGAGTGAGAGAGAGAGATAGAGAGAGAGAGAGAGAGAGAGAGAGAGAGAGAGAGAGAGAGAGAGAGAGAGAGAGAGAGAGAGAGAGAGAGAGAGAGAGAGAGAGAGAGAGAGAGAGAGAGAGAGGAAAGATAGGTGGTGGATGAGAGACAGTGGGAATGTGAGAGAGAGAAAGAGAGGAAGTAGGCTAGGTGTAGACATGTATGATTCTATACCTTAAATCCATTGTCTCCATCTTTGCCATCTTTTCCCTGAAATCCAAGACACAGAAATTCAATTCTACCAGGAAAGTAAATAATGTTTGAGTTTTTCTTCAATAAAAGCAATATTAAATGAAATTGAAGTGATCATCGTCACTCACCCTTGGTCCTGGTGTGCCTTGTTCACCCTTGACCCCATTTAGATATGGAATGCAAAAACCCTGCAAACAAAAATTACATCAATGTTACTTATAGTGGCCATCAAAACACAAGTCAGGTCAGTATTGGTTTACCATACTGTAATGTCATTGCATGTACATGAACGTTGGAGTTGAAAAATAGTAAAACACTCACTTTCTCTCCTCTGTCTCCTGTCTCTCCTCTCTGACCCTGAAGGACAGACACAAACACCTTTAGTAAAGAGGTAGGCCTACTTTCCTTTCATCCATCCATTCATTCATCCATCCATCCATCCATCCATCCATCAATCCACCCATCCAGTGATAATCATAGATTTGTTAACACAGTGAGATTGAGGACATTCGTCAGTGGCCTATTATCCGTGAAGGAGTCAAGGGCATCAGTCAAAGTAGGTCATCATTGTCAATTTTTCTCATTGATTATGAGGAGCTGGGTACCGGTGGTCCTGGGAGGTAATGCGTAACAGAATTTCCTCCTGCTTCCTGTGATGGAGGTCCGGGGGGGCCAGGGGGGCCACGGAACCCTTGTTCACCCTATCAGGAGAGGAAAATACCAGTGGAACGGATCACAAACAGGAACAAAGAAAACTGTATACAGTGGCAAGGCATAGGGCTTTGTTGTGGAAGAAGAGGAGGTGAAGGGAGATGGGGACCAAATCTGGCACTCAAAGGTGAAGGAAGGAAGTTATAATTGTTTACTACTGGTTTATTGTCTATATATTGCTACTTATAAACCCTTTATAAAGCTGTTATGAACACAAAAGTGTGTGTGTCTCACCTTGTCTCCCTTCTCACTCTGGAAAGACAGCCTGTCACCCTGAGAGAGAAAACAAATGTCATTTCTGAGAGACATACGATTGGACATCACTATTGAGACGTTACAACTAGGAGAGATCTGATTGGACATCACTTTTGAGATGTCACGACTGAGAGAAATCTGATTGGATGAACAACAACATCTAATGTGGGTTAATGTTAGGCTATTATCGGCAGATCATTGACCAGCTTACCTTTTCTCCTTGGGGGCCAGGTGGGCCAGGGAAACCCTAAAGGGAGGGAGGAATACAGTCAGTCAGTGAGTCATGTTAATAGCCATGCTAATATGATGCTAATGCTAACATTCATATCCATAGGGTATCATTTGAGAACCAGCCTAAGCCATAGTCTAATGAATCCTGTGTTAGTCTGGTCACTCACTCTGGGTCCAGCTGATCCCTGGTTTCCTGGTGGGCCTTCAGGTCCTGAGGGGCCATTGGGTCCCTGTGGGAAAGAGAGGAGGAATATTCTGTCGTCAGTCAGTCACGCACACACGCACGCACACACATACGCATGCACGCACGCACACACACACACACACACACACACACACACACACACACACACACACACACAAACACATACAAATATACACACACATACATGTGCATACGCACCAGTAAACCAGGTGTTCCAGGGAATCCTTTATCTCCTTTCAGTGGGATGACTCCAATAACACCACCTGCGTCTCCCTGGGAGACAGACAACCAGACAGACAGAGAGAGAGAGATAGAGAGAGAGAGAGAGAGAGAGAGAGAGAGAGAGAGAGAGAGAGAGAGAGAGAGAGAGAGAGAGAGAGAGAGAGAGAGAGAGAGAGAGAGAGAGAGAGAGGAAGAGATAGAGAGAGAGAGAGAGAGACAGGTTAGAGAATGATACACTACACACAGAAGGGCTGTTTCTATGCCAATATCAACAGTGCTGTACAGTGTAGTAGATTTATTTTGATGGCGTAAACCATAAATGTAATCTCTGACTAGCATAGTTTTTACTTACTTTCATTCCCATAAGTCCGGGGATACCCTGAGAAGAGAGATAGAGTTCTAAATCTCATCCTGATTGAATGATAAATACATTTTATGAATCTTTAGAACATCTTCCAGTCTAGTGTCTTTTGTTTTGTTAATTAATATAGATCTAGTACGAAATGCTGGCATAAGGTTAAGTATGTGGCAGTGTTGAAGTGAACATGTGACCATGTTGGCTGTGTTGATGATGAAGCGTGCTTACAGGAGGACCCTGCAGACCAGGGAACCCCGACTGTCCATCTGTCCCTCGATCTCCCTGGAACACAGACACACAGAGAGCGAGAGATGTCAGCTTGGACTGAGGATGGGTTGAGACAGCATGGCTTGGTAACAAGTGATAACAGTAAGTAATTGGTGCTACACAGATGTGTAACAGCACTGAGTTGATGCTAAGCAGAACACTCACCTTTGTTCCATTGCACCCTGGGATACCTGGCGATCCAGGGGGGCCGTCTTGTCCGGGGATGCCCTGTGGGGGAGAGGCAAGGACACACACACAGGTAAGACATTTGTGTGGAAGGGGATGAGGCCTAAACAGTCAAGAGCGCTGGTATGTAAGGGTAAATAGTGGTTTACAGAGACATACCGGAAGCCCTGGATTTCCTGGGAAGCCTGGCAAACCATTAGGGCCCTGCAACACATCACATCATTACAAACATAATTTACCTTTGATTCATTTAGCAGATCCACTTTGAATACAAGTAGTTACATTCCAATAAGAAGGTAGAATGACATCATACAGTTTTATTATGGTAGAACTCTATACCAGGCGGTGTCAGAGCAAGGCCACCCAAGCCATAGACTGTTCTCTCTGCTACCGCACGGCAAGCGGTACCAGTGCACCAAGTCTGGAACCAACAGGACCCTGAACATCTTCTACCCCAAGCCATAAGACTGCTATTTAGCTAATTAAATGAATACCCGGACTACCTGCATTTACCCTTTTTTTGCACTAACTCTCTTGCACTGACTCTATGCACACACACTGGACTCTACCCACACACTCACACATACTTACACTGATACCCCAACACAAACACACACACACACTAAATACGCCCAAACACACATAACATGCACACACACACACACACACACACACACACACACACACACACACACACACACACACACACACACACACACACACACACACACACACACACACACACACACACACACATTTTCACACTCACAACATACCCTGCTGCTACTGTCTATTATCTTTCCTGTTGCCTACTCACTTTACCCCTACCTATATGTATATAGCTACCTCAACTACCTGGTACCCCTGCACATTGACTCAGTACTGGTACTCCCTGTAGATAGCCATGTTATTCTTTTCGTTATTGTTATTCGTTATTCACTGTGTATTTATTCCATTTTTTCTTCTACTTTATCTTTAACTCTGCATTGTTGGAAAAGGTGGTCCAAACAAAAGCTAAAATGCTATAAGAAAGTCAACACTGGTTTCTAGACTAGCTGGGGTCTACTCTGTATTATTATACTCACACGTGTTCCTTTCATCCCAGGAGTTCCAGACTCGCCATACTCTCCCTGGGAAGAGACAAGTGACATTAAGGTGACATAGAGAAGATATAGTCGTGACATTACTTATTTTTTGTGAATATTTAGAAAGAAATCTGTTATAATCATGGTAATCACATTATTGTGCTGTCCCAAGTAGGGTTTCTTGGTGAGTGGGTGATACTGTGAAGGGGGTGTGGTCTGGAGCTGACACTCACCTTAGGGCCCATCGGCCCAGCAGGCCCCTCATGGCCCTGCATGCCCGGGAACCCCATGTTGCCTTGGAGACCAGGAAACCCGCGCTCACCCTACAGAAGACACAACAATAGTTAAACAGAGTCGGGTGAAGTTACCGTAGAGGCTAATCTATGGTCAGTTTTGTGTTTTCCAACATTATGGTTAGGTTTAGGATTTAGGGAGGGTAAGCTGATCCTAATCAAAAAATACATATACACTACCAGTCAAAAGTTTGGACACACCTACTCATTCAAGGGTTTTTCTTTATTTTTACTATTTTCTACATTGTAGAATAATAGTGAAGACATCAGACTATGAAATAACACATATGGAATCATGTAGTAACCAAAAAAGTGTTAAACAAATCAAAATACATTTTATATTTGAGATTCTTCAAAGTAGCCACCCTTTGCCTTGATGACAGCTTTGCACACTCTTGGCATTCTCTCAACCAGCTTCATGAGGAATGCTTTTCCAACAGTCTTGAAGGAGTTCCCACATATGCTGAGCACTTGTTGGCTGCTTTTCCATCACTCTGCGGTCCAACTCATCCCAAACCATGTCAATTTGGTTGAGGTCGGGTGATTGTGGAGGCTAGGTCATCTGATGCAGCACTCCATCACTCTCCTTGGTCAAATAACCCTTACACAGCCTGGAGGTGTGTTTTGGGTCATTGTCCTGTTGAAAAACAAATTATAGTCCCACTAAGCGCAAACTAGATGGGATGGCCTATCGCTGCAGAATGCTGTGATAGCCATGCTGGTTAAGTGTGCCTTGAATTCTAAATAAATCACTGACAGTGTCACCAGCAAAGCACCCCCACACCATCACACCTCCTCCTCCATGCTTCACGGTGGGAACCACACATGCGGAGATCATCCGTTCACCTACTCTGCGTCTCACAAAGACACAGCGGTTGGAACCAAAAATCTCAAATTTGGACTCATCAGACCAAAGGACAGATTTCCACCGATCTAATGTCCATTGCTCGTGTTTCTTGGCCCAAGCAAGTCTCTTCTTATTATTGGTGTCCTTTAGTAGTGGTTTCTTTGCAGCAATTCGACCATGAAGGCCTGATTCACACAGTCTCCTCTGAACAGTTGATGTTGAGATGTGTCTGTTACTTGAACTCTGTTAAGCATTTATTTGGGCTGCAGTTAACTCTAATGAACTTATCCTCTGAAGCAGAGGTAACTCTGTGTCTTCCTTTCCTGTGGCGGTCCTCATGAGAGCCAGTTTCATCATAGCGCTTGATTGTTTTTGAGACTGCACTTGAAGAAACTTTCAAAGTTCTTGAAATGTTCCGTATTGACTGACCTTCATGTCTTAAAGTAATGATGGACTGTCGTTTCTCTTTGCTTATTTGAGCTGTTCTTGCCATAATATGGAATTGGTATTTTACCAAATAGGTCTATCTTCTGTATACCTTGTCACAACACAACTGATTGGCTCAAAAGGAAAGAAATTCCTAACTCATGAAGCTGGTTGAGAGAATGCCAAGAGTGTGCAACGCTGTCATCAAGGCAAAGAGTGGCTACTTTGAAGAATCTCAAATATAAAATATATGTTTTGGTTACTACATGATTCCATATGTGTTATTTCATAGTTCTGATGTCTTCACAATTATTCTACAATGTAGAAAATAGCAAAAATTAAGAAAAATCCTGGAATGAGGTGTGTCCAAACTTTTGACTTGTACTGTATATAAAGGGGATTAATGAGACAGCAATAGCTGATTGCTTCATGTGTTCCATCTATCTTTCACCAGATGGAGCCACAGTCCTTTCTTAGGCCAGGATGGTCTGATCTGACCAATCATGTATATAAACCCTGGATTGCTGTTGCTATGTATTGGCCATTGAGAGGCTTTGAAGCCACCAGTCGGCCATATTGGCACGCCCCAGTAGGAGCAGTCCTCTATAGGAATTCATGAAATTCTCCAGTTTTTCAATTAAATGTTTCAAGGACACAATTACATGTATTTAAGTATTTTTTTGTTGTAGTAACATTAGTAATCTCAAATAATTATACCTTAAGGTAAATGTTTTTATATATTTTAAAATGTTTAATTTGCATGTTTAGCTGACATAATACAATGTATAAGTATGCATTAAGGTGTCTATAATAGAATAAATATGGCAAAAACGAATGTACATTTTAACAAATGCATATTTATGCATATGTTGTTTTCTTTTACAATGGTGGGGGAGTTCCAATATGAAGGTGCAGTGGCCTCAACACAGCGCCCCCTATCAGTCATCTAGTGTACAGTGCATTCAGAAAGTATTCAGACCCCTTCACTTTTTCCACATTTTGTTACGTTACAGCGTTATTCTAAAATAGATTAAATAAATAAAAATCCACATCAATCTAGACACAATACCCCATATTGAAAAAGCAAAAACATTTTTTTTGTGTGTGGAAATGTATTAAAAATAAAAAACTGAAATACCTTATTTACATAAGTATTCATACCCTTTGCTATGAGACTTGAAATTGATCTCAGGTGCATCCTGTTTCCATTTATCATCCTTGAGATCTTTCTACAACTTGATTGGAGTCCAACTGTGGTAAATTCAATTGATTGGACATGATTTGGAAAGGCACACACCTGTTTATATAAGGTCCCACAGTTGATAGTGCATCTCAGAGCAAAAACCAAGCCATGAGGTCAAAATAATTGTCCGTAGAGCTCCGAGACAGGATTGTGTCGAGGCACAGATCTGGGGAAGGGTACCAAAAAATGTCTGCAGCATTGAACGTCCCCAAGAACACAGTGGCCTCCATCATTCTTAAATGGAAGAAGTTTGGAACAACCAAGACACTTCCTAGAGCTGTCCGCCCGGCCAAACTGAGCAATCGGGGGAGAAGGGCCTTGGTCAGGGAGGTGACCAAGAACTTGATGGTTACTCTGACAGAGCTCCAGAGTTCCTCTGTGGAGATGGGAGAACCTTCCAGAAGGACAACCATCTCTGCAGCACTCCACCAATCAGGCCTTTATTGTAGAGCCACTCCTCAGTAAAAGGCACATGACATCCCACTTGGAGTTTGCCAAAAGGCACCTAAAGGACTCTCAGACCATGAGAAACAAGATTCTCTGGTCTGATGAAACCAAGATTGAACTCTTTGGCCTGTATGCCAAGCGTCACGTCTGGAGTAAACCAGACATGGCAGCATCATGCTGTGGGGATGTTTTTCAGCGGCAGGGACTGGGAGACTATAAGATCAAGGGAAAGATGAACGGAGCAAAGTACAGAGAGATCCTTGATGAAAACCTGCTCCAGAAAGCTCAGGACCTCAGACTGGGGCGAAGGTTCACCTTCCAACAGGACAACGACTCTAAGCACACAGACAAGACAACTCAGGAGTGGCTTCGGGACAAGTCTCTGAATGTCCTTGAGTGGAACCAGCCAGAGCCCAGACTTGAACCCAATCAAACATCTCTGGAGAGACCAGAAAATAGCTGTGCAGCGACGCTACCCATCCAACCTGACAGAGTTTGAGAGGCTCTGCAGAGAAGAATGGGAGAAACCCAAATACAGGTGTGCCAAGCTTGTAGCGTCATACCCAAGAAGACTCGAGGCTGTAATCGCTGCCAAAGGTGCATCAACAAAGTATTGAGTAAAGGGTCTGAATACTTATGCAAATGTGATCATTTTAATACATTTGCAAACATTTCTGGAAACCTGTCTTTGCATTGTCATTATGGGGTATTGTGTGTAGATTGATGAGGGGGAAAAATTATTTAATCAATTTTAGAATAAGGCTGTATCGTAACAAAATTTGGAAAAAGTCAAGGGGTCTGAATACTTTCCGAATGCCCTGTATATATAAATATTTGGCTCTGACCCATTGAACTACATTCTGAGCTGCCAAGAGTGAAAGACAGGGAACTAGAAGGGAGAGGAGTAGTGGAATAACAGTGGTTTTTGGAGCCCTTTTTGTGTGTCTCTGTCTTTCTTAAGGCGTCAGCATGCTTCAGTTTTGGCTGGCCTAGCATACTCCCTTAAACAACCTTTGCTTGCAAAACAAGAAAAAAGTATCAATAGTACTGTTTATCTACACTTCTACACTTCCTCAACATAGTCAGAATTAATCTAAGATAACTCAAGAAATCTGCCATTCATTTTGACGTTTTTGTAGAGGAGATCTTAGTCGCGCAATGTTATATCTAACTAAGATGTTTTGTGCAGTATTTCTCAAGTGAATTTTTGTTGTTGCATGAAAACCATTCATTTCTCATTGAATGACAACAAACACATCATTGAAGAATCTCCACTGTTGACCAATCACCGACAAAGGGGCATAGAATTCTGCTACCGACTTCGGCTACCGACTTCAGCTACCGATTTCGGCTTGCCTCGAGAAAAAATGTTTTGTGCACGAACAGCGTTATCGAATACCAAAATGAACAAAAACGTCCGAACTGTTTCGCACAAACTGTTCCGAACTGTTTCGAATGGGAAGCATGCGGACGCCTTTACTCTCTCGCCCTGCCGCCTCTTTCTTTCTTCTATCCCTCTCTCACATCCCTCCATTCCTAAAGCTCACGCAGGGTGGAACATAAAATTCTGGGCCATGGGAACAGGACATGGGCTGGTCGCCAAGGGAACAGAACCCCTGTGGTGGGCGACAGGAAGTGACATCATCATAGTGAAAGTATGCAGGGAGAATTGAAACAGCGGTTGGTTTGCCAAGCTTCAACACCTTTCAACAGAGACTGAGACATGAGGCATGACTTCACCAGGCTCAGTCTATCAGTCAGTCAGTACAGGCCTGGGTCCAGAGAACACACATCTCTAGTAGGCCTCTGTGGACAGTCTCTGTCTGGCTACTGTTTCTGGAACACAGAGTAGATAAGACACTGTTGCTAGGCTGTAGTGTGTGTGAGTAAATACACATACAGTAGCAACGTAATTGTTATTTTCTGAACTCTCTGAGAGGGTGGTGATCTAATTGTGTCCTTGTTACTCGAAGATAACAAAGGCTGTGTGTGTAGATCTTCTTATACATTTTTAACCACAATTATAAACCACTGCATGATTGCTGGATTTACTTTTACAGTGCATTACTGTTTCAAGAGTGTGTGAGAGATTGTTTGGTCCGGTGGGAATGCCGCTCTCGGCCCATCTGTGTGTCCGGACATGCTCTAATTCTGCCTGATTCCAGTCCGTCTCCATCCTGATCTCTGCTCCGTGTCGGCCCTCCGCTCCTCCGTTTTCCAGCCAGGACCACTAAGTCCCACTGGGCTGACCCCTGACCCCTAACCCCTAACCCGGAACCCACAAACAACGCTCTGCCCCGCCCCTTTGAGCCTATCAGGGATTCTGGACTGTTTTGAAGTTCTACAATCTGTAATTTCTTGGTGGGGATCTTAGGAGAAGAGAGAGTAGGTGAAAGAGTGAGACAGTGTGAAGAAAACAAGAGAGTGAGAGAAGACAACCAATGTGAAACTGGTAGACAATGAGGAACTGATGGATAGAATGCTCACCTTTGCTCCTTTCACTCCGCTGCAGTCACATTTTCCTTCGCATGATGACCCAGAGCACCCCTACAGTTAAAGAGAGAGAGAGCAAGAGAGAGAGAGAGAGAGAGAAAGAGAGAGAGAGAGAGAGAGAGAGAGAGAGAGAGAGAAAGTCCATATTACAGTCATATACATAGGCATCAGCAACCAAGTAGAGACTGAGACAGCATTTTACACCACTAGAGGGCAACATAATCCCCAGCCAATCACCCCTACTATTCCAATGCTTTCTGATTTATTTTACAACATTTACCTCTCCTGCCCATGTCAGATAGGCCACCGACAACAAACACTGACATGCTAACACACACACATACACACAGAGTGTGAACCAGGATCATTCATTTGTTCAGTTCAGGAGATAAAGGTGGTGTTAACTGTTGTCATTTGCTTTACAGCTCTGTAGTAGCTCTCCTGCAGCAATCCTACCAGGCAGTTACCAACATGACAGTTTACCAGCTGGCCTCACTACTCTCTCAACCGGACCCCCTCCCCCCTCTCCCTCCTCTCCCTCCCTTCCCTCCCCTTCCCTTCCCTCCTCTCCCTCCTCTCCCTCCTCTCCCTTCCCTTCCCTCCCTTCCCCCCTCCCCTCCTCTCCCCACTCCCCTCCTCTCACTCCCCTCCCCTTCCCACCTCTCCCTTCCCTCCCCTCCCCCTTCCCTCCTCTCCCTCCCCTCCTCTCCCTCCCCTCCCCTACCCTCCTGTCCCCCCTGCTCTCCCCTACTCTCCTCTCCCAAGGACTAGAGCCTGGGAACTGGCCTGCACCCTTCCTTTCCTCTCTTCCCTCCCTCCCTCTATCATCCAGCTGTTCTTTGCTTCTTGCCAGAGTCATGTCAGGCAGGGCAAGCCGGAGTCTATCAACTGACACTGGGCTTACACTGTGGACAGGGCTACAGAGAACACAGATGCAGGACCCAGACACACACACACACACACACACACACACACACATATATACATATATGTGACTAACTCTAAGTAGACAGCACAATTGCGGAACACCCAAAATATAGTACATACATAAAAAATAGGCTTATATACACACACCACAAATTCACACACACACACACACACACACACACACACACACACACACACACACACACACACACACACACACAAACACTCACACAAACACACACACAAACACAGTCTCATCTCCATCATCTACCCCGCACTTCCTTTCTCAATTCCCTGTTCACTCCCCACTCCTTCCCTCTCACACACCCTTGCTTCCGCTCCACCTCATGTTCTGGCTGGATCAACGTGTAGGTTCTGCTGCTGATATGAGAACCCTGGGAAACATGGGAATTAGTCACCCTCTACAAGTCAAACCAGGCTGGATCTCCACCCTGCTCTCCCCACTATTCTCATTTTCAACTCAGGCCCCTTCTGCATTCACTGCACATGTGTGGCCTGCAGCAAGTCACCCTCTCTTCTTCATACAATCGCTCTCCCTCTCTCTCTCTTTCTTTCTCCCACCCCTTCTTTCTCCCTCTTTCTCTTTCTCTCTACATCCCTCTCTCTCATATGGTTTTTATAGAGATTTCACTAGATGTCCTTCTAATGTGCCGGAGGTAGAGAGAGCACCTGCTTTAGATCAGATTGATATGAGAGAGAGAGAGAGAGAGAGAGAGAGAGAGAGAGAGAGAGAGAGAGAGAGAGAGAGAGAGAGAGAGAGAGAGAGAGAGAGAGAGAGAGAGAGAGAGAGAGAGAGAGAGAGAGAGAGAGATAGAGGGGGGAAGGATTACTGACTGTGTGAGCTAACTATGTACATGTTTTACTGGTAATGGCAACATCCACTATAGCTCACACCAGTATGGCTTCTGAACCTTTCTACTGCACCATTATTTCTACCCATCACCATGGTTATTAGATACTGTAGGGGCGGAACACACTCTGACACGCATGACGAGTGAATGTCTCCACGTGTGTGTATGTGTGTGAATGTGTGTGTGTGTGTGCGCGCAAGTGTGCATGTGTGCTTATTCATGTCCGTGCGATCCCATCCCGTTATCTCTTGTATGTTCTCACACTCTGCCATTCTGTGATGTCTATTACAGCTCTCCAACCATAACATGCTATCTGACAGGAGATCAAAGGAAGGGGAGTGTCTTTGATCCCATTTGCATTTCCTTCTTAGTCTGTTATGCATCTCTCTAAACCCAAACACCAGATGGGTGAGATGGCAGGCAGACTAAACTGACATCCACACAAAACAGACCTGTGCCGCTATAGAGAGAGCTGGGGCTGATTTAGTATCTGGTCCTATGTGAAAAGGGGATCTTAAGACGGCGTTATCGCCTAGATTCCCAGGTTTATAGGTTCATGGGGGCTATTGTGACTAACAGAAAACAGTAGAATGTATAAACCATCTCTCTGTGTGTGTCTGGATTTTTTTCCACTGGTTTAGGCATGAGATCAACATGCGTGCAGGGATGAAATTAGTGTTAACATGATGATTAAGGAGGATATTAGGAATTACATTAATGTTAAAGGATAGGAGGTGAAGATTCTGTATGAGTCTTGACTTGGCTGTAGTGATGCCATTTTCCCGGAACAAGCAGTTGCATGCATACTCAAACACTGAACTGACAATCCAACAGATTCCAGATTCCAAGCAGACTTCAAGAGAAAATAAACTCTTTCTGAGGAATAATAATAATAATATGCCATTTAGCAGACGCTTTTATCCAAAGCGACTTACAGTCGTGCGTGCATACATTTTTGTGTATGGAGGAGAGGAGAGGAGAGGAGAGGAGAGGAAAGGAAAGGAAAGGAAAGGAAAGGAAAGGAAAGGAAAGGAAAGGAAAGGAAAGGAAAGGAAAGGAGTGGAGAGGAGAGGAGAGGAGAGGGGAGGGGAGCCAAGGAAAGGAGAGGAGAAGGGGGAGAGGAGAGGGGAGGAGAGGAGAGGAGAGATTCATGGATGTTGAGAGGAGAGTCATGGATTTCTAGGTATCCAGTACACAATGACTCACCCAGGTCTGGAGTGGTTAAAATAAACACCTCAACAGAAACCTCACAGGTCTGTGTACATGTGGGTGTGTATCATGTTTATGCTTGTGTATCTGTCTGTCAAACCTGTGCAGTTCTAAATGTTTTATATGTATAAGTTTGCCAGAAGGCAAGAAAGTTTTTATGTGCATGCCTGTAGAATATTGCATGTGTGTGTGTGTGTGTTTCTGTGTCTATGTATGAGTGAGTTATTGTGGACGTGAGTGTGTGTTTGTGAGTGCTTAATCCATGGCCTATGCTGGACGGGGCCAATGGGCTCCAGTGTTTGTTTAGAAACAGACAGATAGCATCTCAAAGTGTCAGCAGAGAGAGAGGGATGGAGAGAGAGAGAGTGAGAGAGAGAGAGAGAGAGAGAGAGAGAGAGAGAGAGAGAGAGAGAGAGAGAGAGAGAGAGAGAGAGAGAGAGAGAGAGAGAGAGAGAGAGAGAGAGAGAAAACGGATGTGTGTGAGAGAGAGAGAGAGAGAGAGAGAGAGAGAGAGAGAGAGAGAGAGAGAGAGAGAGAGAGAGAGAGAGAGAGAGAGAGAGAGAGAGAGAGAGAGAGAGAGAGAGTAAAAAAGGGAAGGGTAAAAAAGGGAAGGGAAGCAAGGGGGAGAGATACCAATTACCAGAGCTCATAGAGTGAGAGAGAACGTCAGTATAGTAGAGAGGAACTATGATATGACCAGAGGTAGAAATATCCACAAGCTTTGTGTGGATTCATGTGGGGGGATTCGGCCATTTGGCCATTTGGCTTAATCCCAAGAGTTTAGCCCAGTTCAACACTTTCCAATTATTGCCTTCTAACGTCATAGCTAGTTTGTCTAACGTCACCACTCAGAAAGAAAAGCTATTCTCAGAAACTCCATCAACTGAGGCGAGGAGACAGGAAATAAGAGAAGAGAGAGGAGAGGGGCTGGTGAGTAATGGTTATGCTCCATATTAGAGGGCTGGGGGAGAGAGTGGAGTGATACTGTTTTTTTATTTATTTATTTTATTTCACCTTTATTTAACCAGGTAAGCCAGTTGAGAACAAGTTCTCATTTACAACTGCGACCTGGCCAAGATAAAGCAAAGCAGTGTGATAAAAACAACAACACCGAGTTACATATGGGGTAAAAAATTACATAAAGTCAAAAATACAACAGAAAATATATATACAGTGTGTGCAAATGTAGGAAGTTATGGAGGTAAGGCAATAAATAGGCCATAGTGCAAAATAATTACAATTAGTATTAACACTGGAATGATAGCTGTGCAAGAGATGATGTGCAAATAGAGATACTGACTCTTTGGTGACAAAACGGATGGCACTGTGATAGACTACATCCAATTTGCTGAGTAGAGTGTTGGAGGCTATTTTGTAAATGACATCGCCGAAGTCAAGGATCGGTAGGATAGTCAGTTTTACGAGGGCATGTTTAGCAGCATGAGTGCAGGAGGCTTTGTTGCGAAATAGGAAGCCGATTCTAGATTTAACTTTGGATTGGAGATGCTTAATGTGAGACTGGAAGGAGAGTTTAGAGTCTAACCAGACACCTAGGTATTTGTAGTTGTCCACATACTCTAGGTCAGACCCGTCGAGAGTAGTGATTCTAGTCGAGTGGGCAGGTGCCAGCAGCGTTCGATTGAAGAGCATGCATTTAGTTTTACTTGTGTTTAAGAGCAGTTGGAGGCTACGGAAGGAGTGTTGTATGGCATTGAAGCTCGTTTGGAGGTTTGTTTACACAGTGTCCAATGAAGGGCCAGATGTATAGAAAATGTTGTCGTCTGCGTAGAGGTGGATCTGAGAATCACCAGCAGCAAGAGCGACATCATTGATATACACAGAGAAAAGAGTCGGCCCAAGAATTGAACCCTGTGGCACCCCCAAAGAGACTGCCATAGGTCCAGACAACAGGCCCTCCGATTTGACACATTGAACTCTATCTGAGAAGTAGTTGGTGAACCAGGCGCGGCAGTCATTTGAGAAACCAAGGCTATTTAGTCTGCCACTAAGAATGTGGTGGTTGACAGAGTCGAAAGCCTTGGCCAGGTCGATGAAGACGGCTGCACAGTACTGTCTATTATCGATCGCGGTTATAATATCGTTTAGGATCTTGAGCGTGGCTGAGGTGCACCCATGACCAGCTCGGAAACCGGATTGCATAGCGGAGAAGGTACGGTGTGATTCGAAATGGTCGGTGATCTGTTTGTTAACTTGGCTTTCAAAAACTTTCAAAAGGCAGGGCAGGATGGATATAGGTCTGTAACAGTTTGGATCTAGAGTGTCACCCCATTTGAAGAGGGGGATGACCGCGACAGCTTTCCAATCTCTGGGGATCTCAGACATTACGAAAGAGAGGTTGAACAGGCTAGTAATAGGAGTTGCGACAATTCTGGCGGCTAATTTTAGAAAGAAAGGGTCCAGATTGTCTAGCCCAAATGATTTGTAGGGGTCCAGATTTTGCAGCTCTTTCAGAACATCAGCTGTCTGAATTTGTGTGAAGGAGAAGCGGGGGGGGGCATGGGCAAGTTGCAGCGGAGGGTGCAGAGCTGGTGGCCGGGGTAGTGGTAGCCAGGTGGAAAGCATGGCCAGCCATAGCAAAATGCTTGTTGAAATTCTCGATTATTGTGGATTTATTGGTGGTGATATTGTTTCCTAGCCTCAGTGCAGTGGGCAGCTGGGAGGAGGTGCTCTTATTCTCCATGGACTTTACAGTGTTCCAAAACTTTTTGGAGTTAGTGCTACAGGATGCAAATTTCTGTTTGAAAAAGCTAGCCTTTGCTTTCCTAACTGCTTGTGTATATTGGTTCCTAACTTCCCTGAAAAGTTGCATATCGCGGGGGCTATTCGATGCTAATGCAGTACGCCACAGGATGTTTTTGTGCTGGTCAAGGGCAAACAAGTCTGAGGAGAACAAGGGGCTATATCTGTTCTTAGTTCTGCATTTTTTGAATGGGGCATGCTTATTTAAGATTGAGAGGAAAGCACTTTTAAAGAACAACCAGGCATCCTCTACTGACGGAATGAGATCGATATCCATCCAGGATACCTGGACCAGGTCAATTAGGAAGGCCTGCTCGCTAAAGTGTTTTAGGGAGCGTTTGACAGTGATGAGGGGTGGTCGTTTGACCGCGGACCCGTTACGGACGCAGGCAATAAGGCAGTGATCGCTGAGATCCTGGTTGAAGACAGTGGAGGTCTATTTAGAGGGTAAGTTAGTCAGGATGATATCTATAAGGGTGCCCATGTTTATGGATTTAGGGTTGTACCTGGTAGGTTCCTTGATAATTTGTTTGAGATTGAGGGCATCTTGTTTGGATTGTAGGATGGCCGGGGTGTTAAGCATATGGTTTAGGTCACCAAGCAGTACGAACTCTGAGGATAGATGGGGGGCAATCAATTCACATAAGGTGTCCAGGGCACAGCTGGGGGCTGAGGGGGGTCTGTAGCAAGCGGCAACAGTGAGAGGCTTATTTCTGGAAAGGTGGATTTATAGAAGTAGGAGCTCAAACTGTTTGGGCACAGACCTGGATAGTATGATAGAGCTCTGCAGGCTATCTCTACAGTAGATTGCAACTCCACCCCCTTTGGCAGTTCTATCTAGACGGAAAATGTTGTAGTTGGGGATGGACATTTCTGAATTTTTGGTGGCCTTCCTAAGCCATGATTCAGACACTGCTAGAACATCAGGGTTGGCAGAGTGTGCTAACGCAGTGAATAACTCAAACTTAGGGAGGAGGCTTCTGATGTTAACATGCAAAAAACCAATGCTTTTATGGTTACAGAAGTCAACTAATTATAGCTCCTGGGGAGTAGGAGTGATACTGGGGGCTGCAGGGCCTGGGTTAACCTTTACATCACCAGAGGAACAGAGGAGGACTAGAATAAGGATACGGCTAAAAGCTTTAAGAACTGGTCTTCTAGTGCGTTGGGTACAGAGAATAAAGAGGGCAGATTTCCGGGCGGCACCTCATGATGAGTTCAGATTTTTTGTGGCCTCACCCCCATCAATGTTGCCCATGCCTGATATAAACCGTCATTATATACGACAGAGGATAAGAGTGGGTGATAGTTACAATACTGTGTATTGAGACAGATGGACACTGTCCAGCATCACCTTGGTAGAGATAAATCACCGATGTAGATTAGAACTTCCTCGACTTGCTCTTCCACCTCACTGACCCCATTTGACCATACAGTACCTTTACTGTTTCGGACCAGTGTCACGGTTCAGGGTGACTTCAGGCTTCATAGAATCATGACCAACAGAGGTCAAACTGCTGCTTCATTAAAACTCAAAGGCTATATCCTATGACATCATCATTTCTCAGTGACCATGCCTGACTGACTGGCCAACTGACCATGTGCCTCTCATCAAGACAACCCTAAAATAGCTCTGAAAATACTGGAAGACTGATTCTCTGAAAGACTCCTTAACTCAATTACTGTAAAGGCTTAGAGAGAGAGAGAGAGAGAGAGAGAGAGAGAGAGAGAGAGAGAGAGAGAGAGAGAGAGAGAGAGAGAGAGAGAGAGAGAGAGAGAGAGAGAGAGAGAGAGAGAGAGAGAGAGAGAGAGAGAGAGAGAGAGAGAGAGAGAGTCCTGTCCTCTCCTAGCAACATGACTTTCTCACTGTGACATTCTGAGGGAATTTCTGTATTAATCTGCCATTTACATGGCATCTGTATGAAACAGCTACCCTCTGTTCTCCTTCTTCCTGTTACAGACAAGCAGTGGAACAAGCTGTGATCAGACACAGGTCAAAACATGTACACTATGAAAAGAGTCCAATCAAAACGGTTGGTTTCCATGGTGCTTTTGTAATGAAAAGACAGAATGACTTTTTCCTCACTGTGTGTGAGAGAGACCATTTTGGCTGGTATCACTTCTAATGGCTCAAGTCACTGCCATGTTCTGTAGAGCTGAGTTGTAAACTGGGGGTGCTGTACTGCTAAGTCACCAGAATGGGGCAGAAACATTGCCAATGCAGGTGTTTTATCAATATCAAATCAGTTCTGGGTACAATTAAGTACCTTACTGTAAAAGTTGTCCCCCACGATGAAATCGGGGAGGAGACTAGGGATCTGCCTCCGTTAGTAAGTTTGTATTTTCTTACATTTGTACGTTCGTATGTTCATCACATGCGATGTCGAAACTTGGGTGAATTATGCGTCTTGCCATAGAAATCCGGCATTTACAAAATTACACTGATTGGGCAGATGGTGGTGCTATAACAAGCAATTGAAAATGCTAACTTTGCAAGGTCACGCCCCTAACCCCGTTTGACCTAAAGTCATGAAATTCAGTACATACAAAACTACATACAGTACATACAAAACTTAAAACTAGCTGTTATTGGCAGAGAGGTTTGGAACTCTCTTTGTTATTGGTCTATTAACCAATGTATCGCCTAGTGATGTCACCAGGCAAACTCACCTTCTGTCACTTTCCTGAATGGTCTGTTCAGTGTTTATGACCGTGTCTAAAACCGTGTGTGAATAGGTGTGTGTGAGGCATCGTCAACACCTGCATCTCTAACCTATAGGTCAGGCTAATGTCTGTCTAATGTCCTGTAGCAACCTTTGGAGCTAGCAGCCACACTACTGTGGAACACCATAACATTCCCATCATAGCCTCCCACCACTGACTGTCGCACCCCACAAACCCCCAGTGTACCCCAAAACCTCTCAGTGCCTGGACTGTGGCAGGATGTTCCCTCATTCCGAGACCTCTCTCCCTCAAGTGTTGCTGCAATAGACTGATATGTACGTACATGTGCACACACACACGTACACACACACACACGCACACGCACACACACACACATACACATACACCGTGATTGTGACTCTGCTGTTTAGACATTCAGATCGCTGCTTAGCGTATTGGATGAGATACAATGGCAGTCAGTCAAAATAGTGTTTCAGGTCTGGCTTGAAGGTACATGTGTTTCTTAACTCTGTCCATCCACTTATATAGAGTACATAAACATGGCTCTTCTCCTCAGCTCCTCAGCTGGAGTGAAGTGGAATGGCTCTGGGTATTATCTCAACTACTCTTATCAGCCGGCCACAATGTGGAAGAAGAAGAACGTTTGTTGTTTTTGATGTTTTTAGAAACTAAAACAAAAGTCTTCCTGCTCTGATTGTGTGTTTCTTGTCAGCCTCAGAATATGGTATCCTACAGTTGTACGGCACCGACGTTAGCGGTCTATCTCTCTCCCGTAACTCCTGAACAATGGAGGAGGAGGGAGAGGAGAGGAGAGTTGAGGAGAGGAGAGTTGAGGAGAGGAGAGGAGAGGAGAGGAGAGGAGAGGAGAGGAGAGGAGAGGAGAGGAGAGGAGAGGAGAGGAGAGGAGAGGAGAGGAGAGGAGAGGAGAGGAGAGGAGAGGATGGGAGGGGGTCTTCCCTTCTTCCTTCCCCACAGATATGGATTTCACTGAGGGGGAACCATGGAGATAACTGTTAACTCAACTCTCTCCGGACCCGGAGGTGGTTTTGTGTATCCATTATAGTTTCAACTTCAGTATTGTTAGGGTTAATGAAGTAAATAGCATACACTGTGTTTGAACCCACGAGATCTTCACCAGATTAGCCTGCTGAGCTAAATACCCTTTAAACTGAAGATAATGAGTTACGGTAAGGTTGCACAACTCTCTGGTTAATCTGACCTGTCTGTACTGTGTTGTAGATGTTTGGCACACAGAGAGATGTGTTCTAATTGGCCATAATGACCTCTGATGTAGTCTGGCTCCATTTCCCTCAACTCAGATGATAACCATTGCACAACATTGTAATCATGAAGATGCCTCTACCCTCCTCATTGGTCCCTTGCCCAAATGCCTGGTTGCTCTCGAGTGTACTGTATCTCTGATATTCAAAGTGGATTATTTTTCAGTGTTTTATCATCTCATTGGCTTTGATCTGTAAGGAGAATGGGTAGGTGAAAGGAATTAAGCCTGTCACTGCTCTGAAACAAACAAAGATTCTTAAATGGTTCTTCCTCAGGTTCCTTGGATGACTTTTTCCCGATAAAGAACCTCACTGGGTGGGCTGGAGAGAGTAAGTCGCCATAGTGATATCACCCATGAAGTGTTTTCAGATCAGTGCGAACAAGGAGATTAGAAGATGGGAAAGGAATGAGATAGGAAATAGAACATAGGGAAAGGATTTGATCCTTGTTTGTTACACATGTGACCCTTGTCCACTGCCCTGGTAACTCACCAAGCTGTTCCATGGTAAATCATCCAGTAATCTAAACCACATCTCATCTGTTGAAATCCCATGTGTAACAGACTATTATAATCCGCCACATGAGGCGCTGTGGCAACTAGACTAAAAATATCCCTGCCATAACTGGCTCCTAGATATCCCATTACAATAAGCCTCATACTCAACCCAGGGAACCGCAAAGTGTTTCCAGTCAGTGGCTCAATTATAACCTCCATCAAGTCCTAATACTATCCCACTTGATTATAGTCAAATTAGCACCAGCAGGTGCTATCTTCCTTGCCTAACCAATGGCAGCCGGCCCATAAAGAGTTAGTTATGGCGCTAAACCGCAGATCATGGCTTCCATATGGACAATCTGGGTCGTTTCACTCCATAAAAGCCATACAGTCCTCACCCTGCACCAGGACTTGTTAGGTTGGCCATTATGACCAAACGAGCTCAGTAATCATTAAGAAGTAGGACCGTAGCTCTATCTGTGTGTTACAGACCCAGTCGCACATGGACGACGGCATTTAACTATATATATATATTTTTTTGTACCTTTATTTAACCAGGTAAGCCAGTTAAGAACAAGTTTTAATTTACAACTGCGACCTGGCCAAGATAAAGCAAAGCAGCGCGATAAAAACAACAACAACACAGAGTTACATATGGGATAAACAGAAACGTACAGTCAATAACACATTAGAAACATAGAAAATATATATACAGTGTGTGCAAATGTAGTAAGTTATGGAGGTAAGGCAATAAATAGGCCATAGTGCAAAATAATTACAATTTAGTATTAACACTAGAGTGATAGATGTGCAGAAGATGATGTGCAAATAGAGATACTTGTAACGATCCCGGCAGTCTGAGTCGGGTCCTGTCTGTGGACTAGTTTTTCTGCTCGTGATCTCCAGTTTCCCGAGGGTTCTGGAACGCTCCGGGGAGCTCTCTTGATTTCCGCACCTGCATCCCATCAGCAATCTGCACACCTGGTCCTGATCATCACCCTTCTTAGGCTCTGGCCTAACATCCATTCCCTGCCGGATCGTTAGCCATGAACAGTAGGTTTACCAGAGTATCAGTCGTAGAGCTTCTAGCGTTAGTTTTGTTGTTTTGCACTTTGTTGATTTGTTGGTTACTTACCTCCGTTTTGTTCCATCTGCAGTCACTCGTCCGGAACCTTCATCCAACCTCTGCCTGGTGGTCGGCGGCTGCCGAGCCATGATCGGATCAACCACTGCACCCCCAACAACTAATCAACGCCGCCCGCTCTGTTCCCTGGATTATTCAGCATCACTCTTGAACTTGTAAATAAACACTCACCTTCGTTTCAACTTACCTTGTCCTGGTCTGCTTCTGGGTTCTGGCTTTGTAACTCGTGACAGAACGATCCGGCCAGTAATGAACCCAGCGGACCTGGACTCTGTTCGCCATGCCATTACCCATCAGGAGAAGATGTTGGGCCATCATAGCACGGAGCTACAGGAGATCGCGTTGGCAGTTCGGAACCTTTCTACCGGTCTGACGGAGGTCCAGAACCAGCGCGAGTTTCCGGTGGAGGATCCACTACCGGTTTCACCCATCTCGCCTGCCGCGTCTGGAGCGGTGTCCTTCCGTGAGCCCAAGGTTCCGACGCCGGATAAATACGAGGGGGAGCTGGGAAGATGCCGTTCTTTCCTTATGCAGTGTGGGTTAGTGTTCGATCTACAGCCCTACTCTTATGCCACAGACAAGGCTAGGATAGCCTTTGTGATTGAGTTGCTGCGTGGTCGAGCGCTGGAGTGGGCTTCAGCCGTTTGGGGAACGACAAGACCCCTGCATGGCTTCATACCCGGGGTTCACGGCCGAGCTGAGGAAGCTTTTCGACCATTCCGTCCGAGGGAGGGACGCAGCTAGGCGCCTGTTTTCGCTTCACCAAGGAACTCGCAGCGTGGCCGACTTCGTGATCGAGTTCAAGACGTTGGCTGTGGAGAGTGGGTGGAATGAGGAGTCTCTGCAAGCGGCCTTCTACCAGGGTCTGTCGGAGCAGCTCAAGGATGAGTTGATCTCCTATCCGGAGCCTAGTGACCTGGACAGCTTGGTAGCCTTGTCTATTCGGGTGGATAATCGAGTCCGAGAGCGAAGGAGGGAGAAGCAATGGGGTCCGTCCAATCGATCAGCTTCTCAGGTTCCAGTCGGGTCGGGGATTGGACCAGAATACGTCGATCATCGTCCACCACACAGGATTAGTGGAGAGGTCCTGTCTCCCGATTCGGAACCAATGCAAGTAGGGCGGCACGGGTTAACCAAGGAGGAACGCCAACTCAGACGTAGGACTAACTGTTGCCTCTACTGTGGTGGTTCGGGACATTACCTCGCCACCTGTTCCCGGCGGTCGTCAAACTGCGCGGCTCGCTAAAGTTGGGAGGACTTTTAGCGAGCCAGTTTCGACCTCTCAATACCTCTGTCAGACCCCGTTTCCGGCTACCCTTGTGAACAGGAATCAGAGCTTAGCGATTAACGCTTTTATCGATTCAGGTGCCGATGGAAGCTTTCTTGATGCCGAGTTGGTGGAACAGCTGGGGCTTTCCAAGGAGCAATTGCCGGAAGCCATTGAAGCGACCACTCTGAACGGCAGTAGGCTGGCACGTATCACGATGAGGACTGAACCGGTTAAGATGCTGTTGTCGGGGAATCATTCGGAGATGATTTCATTCTTCATTCTGCCGTCTTCCCATGTTCCTCTGGTCCTTGGATACCCCTGGCTGAAGGAACACAATCCCACGTTCGATTGGGTGACGGGCAAGGTAACGAGTTGGAGCCTTGATTGTCATGCTAACTGTCTCAAGACTGCCTGTCCCCATTCGGTTCCCAGTCAGGTGATTGAGGCTAAACCCCCAGATTTGTCCCTGGTTCCCGAGACATATCACGATTTGGGGGAAGTGTTCAGTAAGCAGAAGGCTCTGTCACTCCCTCCCCACCGACCATATGATTGTGCCATCAACCTGTTCCCTGGAGCTGTCTACCCCAAGGGAAGGTTATACAGTATCTCCCGCCCTGAACGTGAGGCTTTGGAGACCTACATCAAGGAGTCCCTAGCTGCTGGTCTCGTTCGTCCCTCGTCATCACCCCCTGGGGGGCAGGATTCTTCTTTGTGGGTAAGAAGGATGGCTCTCTTCGACCGTGTATTGATTATCGGGGGTTGAATGACATCACGGTCAAGAACAAGTATCCCCTGCCCTTGATGAGTTCTGCCTTCGACTCCTTACAGGGTGCTACGGTGTTCACCAAGCTAGACCTACGCAATGCGTATCACATGGTCCGGATCAGAGAGGGAGACGAGTGGTTGACGGGTTTCAATACACCGATGGGTCACTTCGAGTATCAGGTGATGCCGTTTGGACTGACCAATGCTCCAGCGGTATTCCAGAGTATGGTGAACGACGTCCTGAGAGATATGATCGGTCTCTTTGTGTTTGTTTATCTGGATGACATTCTGATCTTCTCGAAGGAACCTTCCGACCACGTCCAGCATGTCCGGCAGGTTCTGCAGCGATTGTTGGAGAATCGCCTGTTCGTGAAGGCCGAGAAGTGCGAGTTTCACGCCCACACGACATCCTTTCTCGGGTACATCATCTCCAGGGGAGAGATTAGGATGGACCAGGAGAAGGTTAGAGCGGTTCTGGAATGGGCCCAGCCCGGTACGAGATTGCAGCTCCAGAGATTTTTGGGGTTTGCGAATTTCTACCGCAGATTCATCCGGGATTACAGCCGTGTGGCCGCTCCGTTAACTGCCTTGACTTCCAGTATCAGGAGCTTCAAGTGGAATCCGGAGGCGGATCGAGCGTTTCTGGATTTGAAGAGGCGATTCACCAACGCACCGATTCTCTCTCAACCGGACACGGCCCGTCAGTTCGTCGTTGAAGTGGACGCGTCTGATGTGGGAGTTGGCGCCATCCTGTCGCAGCGATGCTCCACGGACAGTAAACTCCATCCCTGCGCCTACTACTCGTCGCCTTTCGCCTGCGGAGAGGAATTACGATGTGGGTAACCGGGAGCTTCTCGCGGTGAAACTTGCCTTGGAGGAGTGGCGCCACTGGTTGGAGGGGGCGGAGCAACCGTTTATTGTCTGGACTGACCACAAGAATCTTGCTTACGTGCAATCGGCTAGACGTCTCAACTCCCGTCAGGCCAGGTGGTCGTTGTTTTTCGGACGATTCAATTTTTCCCTGACGTTCCGACCTGGATCTAAGAACGGCAAGGCGGGACGCCTTGTCTCGGATGTTCTCCAAGACGGAGGAGAGTGGGTCCAAGACCGAGACAATTCTCCCCCGGAACTGCGTCGTGGGAGCTGTTAGGTGGAAGATTGAGGAGGAGGTGATGGCGGCCCTTCGGACGCAGCCCGGTCCCGGTAACGGTCCACCCGGTCGGTTGTTTGTGCCTGAGTCGGTTCGTCCCTGCGGTCCTCAAATGGTCCCACGCCAGCAAGATGGCTTGTCACCCTGGCGTGGCTCGGACGATGGCGCTTCTTCGCAGACGTTTTTGGTGGCCTGCCATGGCCGAGGATACTCGGGGGTTATGTTGCTGCCTGTCCAGTGTGTGCGCAGAATAAGAGTACCAATCGGCCCAGCTCTGGACTACTTCACCCCCTTCCTATTCCCCGGCGACCATGGTCGCATCTGGCCCTGGACTTTGTCACTGGGTTGCCCGCTTCTGAGGGGAACACGGTCGTTCTGACTATCGTGGACAGATTCAGCAAGTTCGCCCACTTTGTGCCAATTGCCAAGCTTCCCTCTGCCTCGGAGACGTCCGAGATCCTGGTTAGGGAGGTTTTCAGGGTCCACGGTTTGCCCAGTGATATCGTTTCCGACCGTGGCCCTCAGTTTACCTCTGCTGTCTGGAAGTCCTTCTGTTTGGCCATTGGAGCTACAGTCAGTCTCACATCTGGTTTTCACCCCCAATCTAATGGTCAGGCGGAGAGAGCCAACCAGAAGATGGAATCCACGCTACGCTGCCTGGCCTCTTCCAACCCCACCTCCTGGGTCTCTCAGTTGCCTTGGGTTGAGTATGCCCACAATACTCTCCCTACATCTGCCACTGGGATGTCTCCCCTTCCAGTGCCTGTATGGCTACCAACCTCCCTTGTTCCCTTCTCAGGAGAAGGAGCTCTCAGTGCCTTCTGTTCAGGCCCATATTCGTCGTTGCCACCGGACCTGGCATCGGGCCAGAAAGGCACTCCTTAGAGTTTCGGACCGGTATCAGCTCCAGGCGAATCGTCGCCGGATCCCCGCTCCCACCTATACCATCGGAGATAGGGTCTGGTTGGCCACACGGGATCTTCCTTTACGGACTGAGTCTAGGAAGTTGTTACCGAAGTTCATTGGCCCGTTTGTGGTGGAGAAGGTGATCAATCCGGTGGCAGTTCGACTCAAACTCCCGAGGACGCTCAGAGTCCATCCCACCTTTCATGTCTCCTGCCTCAAGCCTGTTTTCCTCAGTCCTCTGTTGCCTCCTCCGCCTCCTCCTCCTCCTCCTCGGATGATCGGAGGTGGTCCTGCCTACACGGTGCGACGCATCATGGATTCCAGACGGCGGGGCCGGGGTTTCCAGTATCTCGTGGACTGGGAGGGGTATGGTCCTGAAGAGAGGAGTTGGATTCCGCGGCGACAGATCCTAGATGCTGACCTCATCCGTGACTTCTACCGCCTCCATCCTGGCGCTCCGGGAGTCCGCCCGGTGGCGTTCGTCGGAGGGGGGGTACTGTAACGATCCCGGCAGTCTGAGTCGGGTCCTGTCTGTGGACTAGTTTTTCTGCTCGTGATCTCCAGTTTCCCGAGGGTTCTGGAACGCTCCGGGGAGCTCTCTTGATTTCCGCACCTGCATCCCATCAGCAATCTGCACACCTGGTCCTGATCATCACCCTTCTTAGGCTCTGGCCTAACATCCATTCCCTGCCGGATCGTTAGCCATGAACAGTAGGTTTACCAGAGTATCAGTCGTAGAGCTTCTAGCGTTAGTTTTGTTGTTTTGCACTTTGTTGATTTGTTGGTTACTTACCTCCGTTTTGTTCCATCTGCAGTCACTCGTCCGGAACCTTCATCCAACCTCTGCCTGGTGGTCGGCGGCTGCCGAGCCATGATCGGATCAACCACTGCACCCCCAACAACTAATCAACGCCGCCCGCTCTGTTCCCTGGATTATTCAGCATCACTCTTGAACTTGTAAATAAACACTCACCTTCGTTTCAACTTACCTTGTCCTGGTCTGCTTCTGGGTTCTGGCTTTGTAACTCGTGACAATACTGGGGTGCAAATGAGCAAAATAAATAACAATATGGGGATGAGGTAGTTGGGTGGGCTAATTACAGATGGGCTGTGTACAGGTGCAGTGATCGGTAAGGTGCTCTGACAACTGATGCTTAAAGTTAGTGAGGGAGATAAGAGTCTCCAGCTTCAGAGATTTTTGCAGTTCGTTCCAGTCATTGGCAGCAGAGAACTGGAAGGAATGGCAGCCAAAGGAGGTGTTGGCTTTGGGGATGACCAGTGAGATATACCTGCTGGAGCGCATACTACGGGTGGGTGTTGCTATGGTGACCAATGAGCTAAGATAAGGCGGGGATTTGCCTAGCAGTGATTTATAGATGACCTGGAGCCAGTGGGTTTGGCAACGAATATGTAGTGAGGGCCAGCCAACGAGAGCGTACAGGTCACATGGTGGGTAGTATACGGGGCTTTAGACTACATCCAATTTGCTGAGTAGAGTATTGGAGGCTGTTTTGTAAATGACATCGCCGAAGTCAAGGATCAGTAGGATAGTCCGTTTTACGAGGGCATGTTTGGCAGCATGAGTGAAGGAGGCTTTGTTGTGAAATAATAATAATTATAGATTTAACTTTGGATTGGAGATGCTTAATGTGAGTCTGGAAGGAGAGTTTACGGTCTAACCAGACACCTAGGTATTTGTAGTTGTCCACATATTCTAAGTCAGACCCACCGAGAGTAGTGATTCTAGTCGGGCGGGTGGGTGCAAGCAGTGTTCGATTGAAGAGCATGCATTTAGTTTTACTAGTGTTTAAGAGCAATTGGAGGCTTCGGAAGGAGTGTTGTATGGCATTGAAGCTTGTTTGGAGGTTTGTTAACACAGTGTCCAATGAAGGGCCAGATGTATACAAAATGGTGTTGTCTGCATAGAGGTGGATCTGAGAGTCACCAGCAGCAAGAGCGACATCATTGATATAAACAGAGAATAGAGTCGGCCCGAGAATTGAACACTGTGGCACCCCCATAGAGACTGCCAGAGGTCCAGACAACAGGCCCTCCGATTTGACACATTGAACTCTATCTGAGAAGTAGTTGGTGAACTAGGCGAGGCAGTCATTTGAGAAACCAAGGCTGTTTAGTCTGCCAATAAGAATGTGGTGATTGACAGAGTCGAAAGCCTTGGCCAGGTCGATGAAGACGGCTGCACAGTACTGTCTTTTATCGATCGCAGTTATAATATCGTTTAGGACCTTGAGTGTAGCTGAGGTGCACCCATGACCAGCTCAGAAACCAGATTGCACAGGCCCTGTATAGCTGGTAGAGCATGGCGCTTGCAATGCCAGGGTTGTGGGTTCGATCCCCACGGGGGGCCAGCATGAAAAAAAAAAATAGGAAAAATATATATATATAACATGTATGCACTCACTAACTGTAAGTCGCTCTGGATAAGAATGTCTGCTAAATGACTAAAATGTAAATGCATAGCGGAGAAAGTATGGTGGGGTTCGAAATGGTCGGTGATCTGTTTGTTAACTTGGCTTTCAAATACTTTCAAAAGGCAGGGCAGGATGGATAACAACACATATATAAACACACACCTGCGTACATTACAAACACACGGGTGACTCAGGCATTTGGGATAGAAGGAACATCTAGGAAGGAGGTGGTATAGAAGTGTGTTTGTACTAGACACAATGCCTTCAGAGCAGAGAGGGGGTTGTTGAGGCCACCAGGTCCAAGCATTCTGAGTCTACTACACGCCTCTGGACAACAATGCTTTATTCTGACAGAACCCTCCAATCAAAAATTCAATTCTGAGAATCCAAAAACCCTTCAGTGGGCTATGACTAGGGTTGCAAAATTCCGGGAATGTTCAATGAAATCCTGGTAGGAAGATTCCAGATTTGCTGCTTATGTGTTCAGGGAGGACTTCCCATTCCAGGAGACCTCCAACCAGGATTTTGGGGAAACCAGGTAATTTATTGAAAGTTCCAGGAAGTTTGCAACCCTAGCTAGGACATGCCATTGTGTGTATAGAAAAACTTGTCCTGCAATCCAACCACTTTGGACATCTGCAATTCATTATGATTTAAGGCAGTTTCTGAATGTTTTAGCATTCTTTCAGTACAGTAGAAATCTAGGAAGAATATCCAGAACATCTCTCTCACTCTCTTATGTGGTCACATTTTCCTAATTTTCTCTATATTGTGGTTGATGTATGATCGATGATGTCATATACTTGTAACATGACCACAACCTCCATCACTCACATGACCACATCTGGGCCCCATCCATGAGCTGCTCTGACCACACTATCAGTAACCACAACCACCAACTGTACACAGCCAGCCTGAGAGGAGGTGACTAATGGACAAGCATGTCTCCTCTTCTCTCTCGCTGTGCTGGGCTGAGATCTGCAGCAAGACATTCCTAGCCTTCTCTGGAGTTGGGCAAGAGGGAGAGAAGAGGACAGGAGGAAAGGAGGAGAGGAGAGGAGGAGGAGAGGAGGAGACGAGGAAAGGAGGAGAGGAGAGGAGAGGAGGAGAGGAGGAGAGGAGGAGAGGAGGAGAGGAGGAGAGGAGAAGAGGAGGAGAGTAGAGGAGAGGAGGAGAGGAGGAGAGGAGGAGAGGAGAGGATAGGAGGAGAGGAGAGGAGGAGAGGAGAAGAGGAGGAGAGGAGAGGAGGAGAGAAGACAAGCGCAGGAGGATCTCACTGCCTTACTTGGAAGACGAGGCTACTGGCTGGTGCTACCAGTTCTATAAACAGTGTGTGTGTGTGTGTGTGTGTGTGTGTGTGTGTGTGTGTGTGTGTGTGTGTGTGTGTGTGTGTTTGCATGTGTGTGTGTTTGCGCGTGTGTGTGTGTGTGGTGCCATGCCGTACCTTTTGTGTCGTGCTCGTGCGTGCATGTGCTTGGCTTGGCATGGTGTGCCTAGGCTGGCTTCTCTTTGCCAATATCAATGAACAGAAAACTATGCAGACGTACATTAGTGCTCAATAACCTCACTGCAGTGAGATAAATCAGGGTCACACAGAGAGTTTCTTGGTAGTCTTAAACAAATCTACTTTTAAACAAAAGTATACACCTCACACACGGTCATGGGCTTAAAAGAAAAGACACCTGTTCCATGTCAGATATAGAGTTGAAATGTATTCAATTTTGAGTTTGCATCCCAATATTACACTTTATATACATCACAGAAGACTGAATATAACAAAACTGTTTGACATAGAAACACTGAATTTTCTGCAGAAAAAACAACAACTATTTAAATATTGAGAACATTCCACCCATGAGGCCACTAGGTCATTTGACTGCAGGAAAGGGCTACATACAGACATACATCTTACATTTCCTCTGGTTAAACTCATTAAAGACATAGGGAACATACACTGGACTACTGTACTGTACTGCTAGCTCCTGTTTCCCTCTGTTTCCCTTAGTGACTTTACACACACACACACACACACACACAGGACACACACACACACACACACACACATAAACCCACACACAAACACACACACACACACCACACACTCCAGATGCTTTGCATTGAAAAACCTTGCCACAGGGAAGGGAACAATAAATGAAAACAGACACAGACGCCATTGCTCTGCATGGCCCTGACCAATAACCAGGTACAGACGTAGGATCTTCATTTGAGCCAGTTTGTGTCACGCCCTGGCTCTGGGGACTCTTGTATGTTGAGCCAGGGTGTTCGTTTCTTTGTGTAGTGTCTATGTTTCGTTTCCTATGTTCTGTTCTAGGTTATGTATTTCTATTTTGGCCGGGGTGGTTCTCAATCAGAGGCAACGTGAATCAGCTGTTGCTTGTTGTCTCTGATTGGGAACCATACTTAGGCAGCCTGTTGTGCACTTGTGTTTTGTGGGATCTTGATCCGTATGGTTTGTGTTTAACCCCAGGACTTCACGGATCGTTTATAATTTTGTTCGTGTGTGTACAAGTAATAAAAGAATGTACGCTTATCACGCTGCGCCTTGGTCCGCTGTTTCTAATGATCGTGACAGTTTGCTACAGCAGGGAAATAATCCTGCAGCAACAGGAAACTTGTAGTGTATTTGAGTTTTCCACTTTGAAATTTCAGACTTGAAAAATGTATCAACCCCAACAAAAATGTCCATTAATTATAATCAACATAATAATTTACATTTCCTGTTTCTGCAGGATTATTTTCCTGCTGTAGCAAACTGGCTCAAATTAAGATCCTCTATCTGTAACAAGGGCCTTGAGTTTCCCCTGGTCAGGTCACATGGTCTGAATTAACTCCTGGTCCTATGTATAATAACCATGAGAAAACATGAGACTGAAGACATACTCATAATGACCTGCTGGCATCAAATAAATGTGGAGATTATCTCATACAAAATTATCCTATTTCCATTGTTAAACCCCATAGGAAAGAGCTGTGGACAGGAAGACTAACAAATGGTCTTGACATGGAGACTGCCACTGGACATGGGAGATAAACCAGGAGCATTTTACTGTAGGAACCAAATATAAGCTAAATATACTGTAGAAAAACACACACACACACACACACACACACATGAACACCCACATACACACACACACTACTGTACGACACAAATTCCTACATTCTCAAATTACCCCCGATTCCCTAAAGAGAAAATGGGAAAATTGTTTTAGAGAAATTCTCAGGCCTTCTGGCGTGCTAAAAGTCACTTAAACACGACGTGTGAATACAGAAACCTTGGCTTTAAGTGATTCTCATATGTTTGCCAGATGCCAGGAAAACTGCAGCTACTAGGGACCACTTCAGAACATTACCCTATATAACACACCCACACAACACAGAGAGCGAGAGACAAATGCGGCTGATAAAATCCCATAGTCCATTAAACAAACCCATTACAATGAATTGAAAATCATTTAAATGTGTTACAGTAGTAATTACAAAAAACTTGCTGTCACCACCATCACCAAGCGCATTGTCTAAAGAAGCAGTCTGGTCCCCACACTCAACATGAGTGAGTGAAGCACATTAGTGAGTGAAACACATTAGTGCGTGAAACACATGAGTGAGTGAAACACACACACACCAATACAAACAAACACACACACACACACATACCCAGATACTGTATGCACAAAGACGCAAACTACTAAACACGTACAGTGGGGGGAAAAAGTATTTAGTCAGCCACCAATTGTGCAAGTTCTGCCACTTAAAAAGATGAGAGAGGCCTGTAATTTTCATCATAGGTACACGTCAACTATGACAGACAAATTTAGAGAGAAAGAAATCCAGAAAATCACATTGTAGGATTTTTAATGAATTTATTTGCAAATTATGGTGGAAAATAAGTATTTGGTCACCTACAAACAAGCAAGATTTCTGGCTCTCACAGACCTGTAACTTCTTCTTTAAGAGGCTCCTCTGTCCTCCACTCGTTACCTGTATTAATGGCACCTGTTTGAACTTGTTATCAGTATAAAATACACCTGTCCACAACCTCAAACAGTCACACTCCAAACTCCACTATGGCCAAGACCAAAGAGCTGTCAAAGGACACCAGAAACAAAATTGTAGACCTGCACCAGGCTGGGAAGACTGAATCTGCAATAGGTAAGCAGCTTGGTTTGAAGAAATCAACTGTGGGAGCAATTATTAGGAAATGGAAGACATAAAAGACCACTGATAATCTCCCTCGATCTGGGGCTCCACGCAAGATCTCACCCCCGTGGGGTCAAAATGATCACAAGAACGGTGAGCAAAAATCCCAGAACCACACGGGGGGACCTAGTGAATGACCTGCAGAGAGCTGGGACCAAAGTAACAAAGCCTACCATCAGTAACACACTACGCCGCCAGGGACTCAAATCCTGCAGTGCCAGACGTGTCCCCCTGCTTAAGCCAGTACATGTCCAGGCCTGTCTGAAGTTTGCTAGATTGCATTTGGATGATCCAGAAGAGGATTGGGAGAATGTCATATGGTCAGATGAAACCAAAATATAACTTTTTGGTAAAAACTCAACTCGTCGTGTTTGGAGGACAAAGAATGCTGAGTTGCATCCAAAGAACACCATACCTACTGTGAAACATGGGGGTGGAAACATCATGCTTTGGGGCTGTTTTTCTGCAAAGGGACCAGGACGACTGATCCGTGTAAAGGAAAGAATGAATGGGGCCATGTATCGTGAGATTTTGAGTGAAAACCTCATTCCATCAGCAAGGGCATTGAAGATGAAACGTGGCTGGGTCTTTCAGCATGACAATGATCCCAAACACACCGCCCGGGCAACGAAGGAGTGGCTTCGTAAGAAGCATTTCAAGGTCCTGGAGTGGCCTAGCCAGTCTCCAGATCTCAACCCCATAGAAAATCTTTGGAGGGAGTTGAAAGTCCGTGTTGCCCAGCGACAGCCACAAAACATCACTGCTCTAGAGGAGATCTGCATGGAGGAATGGGCCAAAATACCAGCAATAGTGTGTGAAAACCTTATGAAGACTTACAGAAAACGTTTGACCTGTGTCATTGCCAACAAAGGGTATATAACAAAGTATTGAGAAACTTTTGTTATTGACCACATACTTATTTTCCACCATAATTTGCAAATAAATTCATTAAAAATCCTACAATGTGATTTTCTGGAGGAAAAAAATCTCATTTTGTCTGTCATAGTTGACGTGTACCTATGATGAAAATTACAGGCCTCTCTCATCTTTTTAAGTGGGAGAACTTGCACAATTGGTGGCTGACTAAATACTTTTTTTCCCCACTGTATATTCAGTACTCATTGATCTATTCTAGACTAAAGAGAGTTTTCTTCTTGTAGATGAGGTAAAAGTTGAACACCAGAAAATTCCAGAACTCATCGCTATTCCAGAACATATGTCATTCCTCCAGGGTTTCTGGAGGTTACCTGACCTCACTCTCTGAGGTAAGTTTTCATCTGACATCACATGGCCCGTGACCTCCGACCTCTCTTCTGATCATTAGAAAGGATTTAAAGATCTCTAATGACATGGGTCATCTTGATAAACCTTACATTATCAGTCTCGTGTGTGTGTGTGTGTGTGTGTGTGTGTGTGTGTGTGTGTGTGTGTGTGTGTGTGTGTGTGTTTTCAACCTGTCATTGTAATCCCACTGATTACAGAATGCCCCAAGCTTGTCAGGGTCAAAGGTTAAGCTGTCAGCAAATTACAGGATGCCAATGCTTATCATCCTGCACTGGTAGGGGGCTGTCCTGCAACACACAGACACACAGACACACAAACAGAAACACACACAACTCACCCCACCCAAAAACAGCTGATATGCCTAAGCCTCTGGCGTGTGCTAGTGTGGCAGAACAGAAGTAATACACAGAGACAGAAGCAGAGAGACAGAAGCAGAGACAGAAGCAGAGAGACAGAAGCAGAGAGACAGAAGCAGAAGCAGAGACAGAAGCAGAGAGACAGAAGCAGAGAGACAGAAGCAGAGAGACAGAAGCAGAGAGACAGAAGCAGAGACAGAAGCAGAGAGACAGAAGCAGAGAGACAGACAGTGGCTGTCTATGAGGGTCTCCCCTCCTCTAACACCCTCAGGGTACAATACGGCATGACAGAGACTAGAGACAGCTAGGGGAGACATCTGTGTGTGTGTGTGTGTGTGTGTGTGTGTGTGTGTGTGTGTGTGTGTGTGTGTGTGTGTGTGTGTGTGTGTGTGTGCGTGCGTGCGTGCGTGCGTGCGTTGCGTGCGTGCGTGCGTGCGTGCGGCGTGCGTGCGTGGCGTGCGTGCGCGGCGTCCGTGCGTGCGTGCGTCCGTGCGTGCGTGCGTGCGTGTGTGTGTGTGTGCGTGTGTGTGTGCTGGATGCTGTACAGAGGTCTGTTTGCGCGCATCACTACTTTTGGGTGGTTATTGTTCCAAAGAAAAATAAAACTTTCCTCAACAATCCCACAGGAACACAATACAAACCAATATACACACACATTGTTCTCATAAACAAATGCATAAAACTGATAAAACTCCAACACTAGCATAAAGTACATTAGCCAAATGAAACACTCCACTTCCATCTTTGTCTGTATCAGTGTTGTGTGAGACTGTTCTCTGACTAATGCAGAGGTGACCTGTAAAACACCAGGAAATCACAGGAGGCTGAGGCTGAAGCATCATCCCCAGTGAGACGGTCAGCACTTGACCTAGAAACTGTGGATTACTCTACCTACAGTGTGTGAAGGTGAGATACTGTTGCTTCTGCACACTGGTGCTCTCTCTCTCTCTCTCTCTGTCTCTCTCTCTCCCTCTATCTCTCTCTTGAAAAAGAGAGTCTATGAAGGAGAGCGAGTGGGTGGCTTTGAAGGACAGCAGCATTTCTGGAGTCTTTCTCACTAAGAACAAATAGGGTATTGAGAAAGAAAGAAAGAAAGAAAGAAAGAAAGAAAGAAAGAAAGAAAGAAAGAAAGAAAGAAAGAAAGAAAGAAAGAAAGAAAGAAAGAAAGAAAGAAAGAAAGAAAGAAAGAAAGAAAGAAAGAAAGAAAGAAAGAAAGAAAGAAAGAAAGTACACCACTGTAGGATGTAGAATGTGGACTTAAGGAAGTAGGAAGCCCTACTTTCTTAAGAGGCAAGTCCCCTTTTCCTTGGCTTTTAAGCTGACAAAGAGAAGAAGGGGCTGGGGCTGCCTCACTTCCCTCTCAGAAAGTTCTGGAATCTGGGAACAGGGAGGCACGTGAGGGGTGTGGGGTGGGAGTGGGGTGGGTGTCAATGATCTCTAGGCCTTGGGAGAGACCCCCTACCAAACACTCACATTTAATCTCTTTCTCTAGTTTATCATTTCCCTACCTTTCTCTTACATGTGCTTTTCTCTGTCTCTTTTAGCTAAAAATGGAGCAAGAATGTGTTTCGATCCCAGATAGGAAGTATCCTATCGCCCCAACAGGAAGGAGGAGGCGGGGCCTTGAGGTCAGGGTGTGTGACAGGATATGATGTCAGCCCAACACCCTTGTTTACTTTCACTTATCACCCCAGGATAAAGGCTATGGCAACAGTCCTCTGCTATTAGCTCCTTCTGTACTGCAGAAGTTAGCCAATATGTGAGATGTGGAATCAAATTGGCTTTGACAGTAAAAAAATAATCATTTGTATAAGATGTATGGCTTCTGCAGACCATGTTTTGTACTGTCTAAGAATGTAATGTGAGAACATCATTAAGACACTTTTAAAATCCTTGTGGTTGACCAGGACTGGCCAAGAAACCACCATAGTCTAAAATATTTATCCAAGGAACCATCTGGGAGATCTATTGAGAGAGAAACAAAGAACTCTACTGAAGCCAGCGAGGTAATTAGAGGCAGAAACAGAGAAACACTCTACTGGGCTGACTCAGTGACTCCATCTGGGAGTATAGGTGTCTGCTAGGCTATTTGGACAGTAGCTAGCAGTTCCATTCGCCAATATCGTGCGTGCGTGCGTGTGTGTGCATACACTGTTCCATTTCTCATCCCAAACACCCTATGGCCTCTTCTGTTAATGTAAGGAAAGCCATGGAAATAATTACCGCGACAGGGGAGGGGCTCTTTAATGGCATGCAATGGACTATGGAATAAGTCATTAACAACGTTAAGTTATCAACACACAAACACACACACACAGGAAAGGGAATTACAGCAATCAGGTCCAGTTGGCAACAAATAGGTCAAAACAAAGCCTCACCTAAAGGGGTCTTAGAGATTAGGAAAGCGAGATGGATGGAAACAGAGAGCGAGAGAGGGAGGGAGAGAGAGAGAGAGAGAGAGAGAGAGCGAGAGAGAGAGAGAGAGAGAGAGAGAGAGAGAGAGAGAGAGAGAGAGAGAGAGAGAGAGACAGACAGACAGACAGACAGACAGAATCTATAACTGGGTCTTAACTTCCTCCATCTCTACTAGACCCCTCCAGCCGCCACTTTAGAACAGCACTGCTGATTACCATTAAATTACCAACCATTACCGTACCAGCCACATCTCCTGATTACCCTTAGATGGTTACCTATTGGTCAGGACTGCCAGTTCCCCTGTGTCTTTATCTGTAGTCGTTACATACACCCCATGTCTACAACCCCACATTATATAACATTAGAGACCACTACAGCTGACAGGCACCACTGTTCTCGGGCCTGTTCTTTGTTGAAGGAGATGGTAATAGAGATAACAGCAACTGTCAAATGGCTCTGATCTAGGATCAGTTAAAATGCTAAATCTGCCTCCACACTGGCTACACAATACATAGATGGCTTTAGTATAGGACAATACAGTACATGTCTATGGATGCTTGTGCTCTAGAATAAATTCATATTGTCCAATAAGCCTACGGAGCAAAATATCAAGCTAGGGCAACAACGAAAACTAGGGCAACGTTGAGAGAAATGAATTGACCATCTGTTCTTTGAGAAAGAGGAATAAAGATCGTGTCATGGCTACCTGAGCGTTCTCAGGTTGTATCAATTACAACCTACAGTCACTCCCATGACAGAGAGAAAGACCATAACAAGAATCTGCTATCTCAATCACCATGGTTCCATAACAACCACTAACATGTCTATATACCAGTTGGTGTGTGTGTGTGTGTGTGTGTGTGTGTGTGTGTGTGTGTGTGTGTGTGTGTGTGTGTGTGTGTGTGTGTGTGTGTGTGTGTGTGTGTGTGTGTCTGGTGCACAATACAGTAACCATATACCAATCAGGATTGAGAGCGTGGCCGCAGGCTCCAGGCGACAGAGGGGAGAGGATATGAGGGGTGAAGTGGGAGGGGTAGACCACTGACACATCTGAAAACCACATTACACTAGCAGACCATTCAACAGGTATCAGTGGCAGCATGTTCTGTACAGAGAAATTAGAAAAGTTGATCTATTTTTCTGGACATGGGCAAGGTGGACAGTATGTCTACTACCACTTTAACGCATACTGCAGAAACCATTACAGTTCATCCAGCTAACACTGACATGGAGATGATTTTACTATTTTCTACCTTCGGTGTGTCTATGTCTGTCCAACCGCACCTCAGCTTCAACACACACACACACACACACACACACACACACACACACACACACACACACACACACACACACACACACACACACACACACACACCCCTACTCCCTTCAAACTTGTCCTGCAGTGTTTCCTTACACGTTATTTTAGGGATCACAGTGGTTTAGGTGTGGCACAAAGCCCCCCCCCAAAGCAACATAATAGACTAATAACACCAACAATTCTATTAAAGACTTGACTGTCAGATTCTGGGAATTGGGAAGAAAACGAAGCTTTTTGAAAGGGCCCAGTTGTGGAGGGAGATGACAGGGGGAAACAGCTCTCTCTGAGGGGACAGAGGGGACGGAGGGGTTGAGAGGGACAGGGGGTTCACCTCTGGTCCTCCTGTCTGAACCTGAACGACTAACCCTGACTAAACCCATGAGATTACTCTCTCTGCTGACCCTGGGAGCAGCTATTTGTGTGTGTGTGTGTGTGTGTGTGTGTGCGTGTGTGTGTGTGTGTGTGTGTGTGTGTGTGTGTGTGTGTGTGTGTGTGTGTGTGTGTGTGTGTGTGTGTGTGTGTGTGTGTGTGTGTGTGTGTGTGTGTGTGTGTGTGTGTGTGTGTGTGTGTGCATGCCTGTGCATGCGTGTGCATGTGTGTGTGCACGTAAGTTACTAAAAAATGCTGGGTTGTTTGGTTGACCCAACTGCTGGGTTGCAAGCGTTAGGTCACTTAGTTGGGTTGTTTTCTTTAAAGACCCAGTGCAGTCAAAAACTACATTTTCCTGAGCTTTATCTATATTTCCACACTATGAGGTTGGAATAATACTGTGAAATTATGATAATGCCCTTGTAGTGTAAGAGCTGTTTGAAAAGACATCCTGGAATTTCAGCCTGTTTTGGTGGGATGGAGTTTTGGCCAGCCTGGTGTCATCACCAGGCAGTAAATGAGTTAATAGATAAGAAAGAGTTCCAAACCTCTCTGCCAATAACAGCTAGTCTTCAGTTTCCCCCTCCCCACTCAGACCACTCCCAGACAGTCCTAGCTAAATTCTTGCTTGAGAAATTGCTCTTTGCTAAGAAGCAATCTTTGCTTCTTTTGACCATTTGAATTTAAAACAATCACAGTAAGGTACTTAATTGTTACCCATAAATTATTTGTTATTGAGATATTTTTTTTAAACGGCTGCATTGGACCTTTAAAAAGAGCAAGGTTGGGTTGTTGATGCTGGGTTATTGGTACTGGGTTATTGAGATATGACGGAGCGGGTCAGATCAGAAGACTGGAGCCATAGTTTAGTAGGAGCGTGGCTTTCAGATAGTTCTAGCCACCGGTGAGAGTAAATGTCATCCCTGTTCATCTGTTCTGTTATATAGTTTTCAAGTGTTAAGGTTCAATGAGGCTTACAGAAGTGTATGACTTCCCTAAAAGTCTATGCAAGTCCCATAGAATAGATACCACCTTATTATAATATGTATTAAATAATCTTAATATTCTAGGAGAATGTGTAAAATGAAAATACAAATTAAGGAAAAATGTAAGGGATACTTAGGGATTTTGGCAATGACATGAGGCCCTTTATATACTTCCCCAAAGGCAGATGAACTTGTGGATACCATTTTTATGTCTCTGCGTACAGTTTGAAGGAAGTTGCTAACTTGCGTTACCGCAATGACTGGAAGTCTATGGGTATATGCTAGCATCCTAGCTATACCCATAGATGCTAATTAGCATTGGCTCGCGAAACTACACTGGTATTGTGCTGGAAATAATGCCCTTTAACATGATGAACAAGAATGACATTTACCCTCACGGGTTGCCAATAATATCTATCTGAGAGCCACGCCCCTAATAAACCACACCAATTTAAAATAACCTAAGGATTACATTCAAAAAGACCCTGTCCAATATTTACCCAGCGCTGGGTTACCAAAGAATCCAAATTGGGTTGTTTTTAACCCAGACTTTTTTAGAATGCACTCCCTCCTTATTTACTGAGTTCTCTGAACTCCGCAGACAAAAACAGCTTCACAAACAACCCAAAAACAGAACAAATACACCAACTCCCATCATGCAGCTGTTCAGAGCCCAGTCTATACAGACATGGCTGAAGGTTCTAGTCCCTTCCAACCACTAACTATGCAGCTAATTATCATGTTAAAGATGGCTGTCACTATATGTGAATCCCCTGATAGTGCTGGCTTATGAAGGACAGCTCTCATGAAAGACATCAGCTTTCAATTGACCAACTTAAACACAGTATGTGTTGTAGAGGTACACATTAGGCAAAACTATTTGAAAGCTTCAGAAAGCTTTTATTCATTTCAGTTTTATTTTAGTTTTATTTGACTTGTATGATGATATTTAGAGTCAGAATCAGAATCTGAAATGTCAAGAAAGTTGCCTCAAGAAAGGCAACAGGGAAATATCCCTAATGATGAGCCATGATGTGCACATTACCTAGATTTTTTTTTTTTTTTTAATAAGAGAAACAGTCTGAAAAGGTTACATCTCCTTAACATCAGACAGGCCAGTCATAAACTAAACCGATGGGAGATGTGGGGTAGAGGAGAAAAATACGTGCTGTAACCTGTAACATTTGATAAATGTTTATTTATAAGAGGACATCAACGAGTGTAACATAACATTTAAAAAGAAGGGGGCAAGAGAGAGAGAGAGAGAGAAGGAGAGGGAGAGAGAGAGAAGGAGACGGATAGAGAGAGAGAGGAGAGAGAGAGAAGGAGAGAGAGAGAGAGAGAGAGAGAGAGAGAGAGAGAAGGAGAGAGAGAGAGAAGGAGATGGATAGAGAGAGAGAGAGAGAGAGAGAGAGAGAGAGCGAGAGAGAGAGAGAGAGAGAGAGAGAGAGAGAGAGAGAGAGAGAGAGAGAGAGAGAGAGAGAGAGAAATAGAGTCTCCTATAACAAAAATAGAAATGGCTCATGACGATGTGAATTTTGATAGTTGCCATGGAGATGTCTTGGGTTGTTTTAGAGACAAAATAGAAACTAAGCTCATTTTCCCTTCTTATGCCAGTTCAAACATCTGTCTGACACACACACACACCATACACACAGACACACACCATACACACACACAGACCATACACACACACACACACCATACACACACACACACAATTATACAAACAGTACTATCCATTCACTGACCTGGTCATAGACTCCAATCACACAAGCTTTCCAGTGCTACTCAGAATAGTTTAAAGACATCTCATTTATTTTCTGCCTGATTCATACAGTATGTTGCTGTTTGCCCTGACCCTTACCCTAATCTGGTCTCCATACCTGTGCTGATTAGTAGACACTGAAGCTGAGGTGAAAAATGACAGGGCTTGGCAGATAGGAATTGAGAGAAGGTGAAAACACGGAACAAAACTACATTGCTCAACAGATCTAGCTAAGTCGTCATCCTCTTTACCATCACCAGCAGAGCACCAGAGAGGGCTGAGGAAGGAAGGGGGGAAGGAAGGGAGGGGGGAAGGAAGGAAGGGGGGCTAGTAGACTAGGCATTCTGGGGCTCGTAAACGCCACCCTTCTCTCTATCCCTCTTATCCCTCCTTCTCAAGCCCCTTCTGTCTTTTTCTCTCTCTCTCTTCTTCCAGCTGTGTCAGACAGGATCTGGGGCTGGTAACCAGGCAGATCTGGTCTGTGACCTATCCTTTTCTATCTCTACATCGCCCACTCCCTCCATCCCTCCCTCTCTACATCCCCCCTTTGGGCTGCCCAGAGTGTCAGACGAGAGGATCTATTACACACTACCTACAGGTGAGGGTTAGGTTCCACCCACTTCTCCCATAAATGTCAACACAATGCCTTGGGGGGACATGTTCACTCTAACCACTCTCCTAGGAGTAGCAGGTCATAATGTAAATAGAGGGGATCTCAGGATTATGTGATCCTATGGATGAAGACAATTTCACATAGAGTAGATCTTCATGGATCATATAGAGTAGATCTTCATGGATAAAATAGAGTAGATCTTCATGGATCTTCTCTTGGGATATGTGATATTAAAGACAACACTAATATACTGAAATAGGCAGACATTTCTAGTGTCAGTTTGTGTGGGAGAGAGAAACTGTAGCTGTGCTTTAGTGGTGCCATGCCAGATCAGACTGAGCCTCCCCATAGTGAGCCTTAAACCAGGCTGAATAGAGGGGTTTCACTGTGCTTATCCACCATCTAATCCTCTCTATGCCTGGCACAGACAATGAACACACACATAAGGGCATAGAGGGGTGACACACACACACACAGGGGGCATGCCTGACACTCTCGAGGACTGAGGGCAGAGGCGCATTACCTTGGAACTAGCCCACCCAGGGATATCTAAGAAAACACACACACATAACTCCCCCAAATGTAGGCATTTTTACAATGGGGGAATCAGATGTCAGGCACAAGGGGCTTTCCCAGGGTGCATTGCTTTGTTGGTGGCCAGTCAGGGTCAGCTGTCCTCTTTGGGGAGGGCAATCCACCAGACCAGGTCCAGGATAGCCCAGTTGACCAGGCTTAGACACATGGCTGGGATAGAGACCAGACCCAGAATCACCTCATCCCCAAAGGAATCGAAGACAATCCCATCCTATACTTAGAGGATTCCCAAACTGAATCATCATCAAACGCAGGAATTCCAGGCTGATCCAAACCCATTTCATCCATCATATGCTGTGTATGAGACGTGTGTACTGTAATTCATACTGAAAAACATTTACTTCCCAAAATAATATTAATACTGTCTGTCTGTCGGAGGAGGAGGGGTAGTTCCCGAATGACTTAAAAACCGGTTCTTCTCAACCCACAATCCACATTTGCAAACAAACAAGCACACACTCTAGCACAGACAGACGTGGTGGAGCAGTGAGATAACCAGCAGTTAGTGCCGCTTCCTCCGCTTTGGCATTCAGTTCATCCTGCCTTGGGAAAACCCGGGAACGCCGTGATCCAAACAGGAGGGTGAATTAGGAATAATCTTCAATTCCCACCACTTTCCCAATCCCTCCTTCCCACACACATCTGTTTCATCCAGGAATCTGTCAATCTGTCCCTCCTCCTCCTCCTCCTCCTCCTGAGACTGATGACTGACTGGTCTGACTGACCATGGCCGCCGAGGGAAAGAAGATTTATTCTCTGTTATTCAGACTTTATTTGTAGTGGCTAACCAGAAATATGAAGAGGAGGTAGGCACAGCCTGAATGAAAAACCAATATTTTTTTTCTAAACATTTGGTCCAAATACCAACATACTGGTACAGGGCAGGTCAAAACGTTTTTTTTTTTCTTTCTTCCTAACACTACACAGCTGATTCAAATGATCAAAGCTTGTTGATTAGTTGATTATTTGAATCAGCTGTGTAATGCTAGGGCAAAAACCAGAGGACTGAGTTTGGGAAGTCCTGCTTTACAGTAAGGGGGAAATAAGGCTTCCTCGTTATATTACTTAAAACATTGACTCAAAGCACTTACTTGCACAGACTTCTCATTGGGATTGGAAATATGATGTCAGCAAGAGAAGGAGGAGACATTCCTGACAGATAGCTGTTGTTTTCTTTTCTTATTCCTGACCAGGGACGGCTTGTCCAATAGGGCGATATGGGCGACGCACTGCCAAACGGGAAAAGGAAGGGATTTTTTTTCTAATCAATTATATCACGGCAACAGCAGTTATCAGTGTTCACGTCTGATCTGCCAGCCACTAAATGTCAAATCAGGCTAAAGTCGTGCTTCAAATGGCTCCCCGCTCGTTTTTTGGGCGATTTCAGTCAGGTTGAAAATCGCCCAGAAGTCTCTCATGCCTGTCATGTAAAATCTATTTTTTTCACATTTCAAAGCTTTCAATACATTCTCTATGGGTGTCTGTGGGCATGCACTTACGCTTCGCCATTACACGTGACGTAACGTTGAACGTAACTAAGACAATGGCAGCTAGCAGCGTCTATGTTGCGACCTGCAGTGTGGCGTTATTTTATGTTTTTAATTTGTAGACTTAGTTTACAAACATTCTGCAAACATTCTGCTTTGGACTGATCTTCGGGTTTTGGACTGATCTTGTTGATCGTGGTACATACCCGCTACGAACGGACTAAATAATGAAAACAGCTGCTGGCAGCTGAATCCCAATACAGCTGGGAGACTTGGCTGGATGACAGAGTCCCGGACAGAGAAGTGGAGCCGGCCACCTTCACCCTGGTCAGAGCGGACCGCCGATCCTGGTAAGAGAGCGACTCTGTACCCCGACATTGAACTGCTTTCTGTGTCATTGCGACCTTACTATCAATTCAATTCAATTTAAGGGCTTTATTGGCATGGGAAACGTGTGTTAACATTGCCAAAGCAAGGGAAGTAGATAGTAAACAAAAGTGAAATAAACAATAAATATTAACAGTAAACATTACACTCAGAAGTTTCAAAAGAATAAAGACATTTCAAATGTCATATTATGTATATATACAGTGTTGTTACAATGTGCAAATAGTTAAAGTACAAATGGGAAAATAAATAAACATAAATATGGGTTGTATTTACAATGGTGTTTGTTCTTCACTGGTTGCCCTTTTCTTGTGGCAACAGGTCACAAATCTTGCAGCTGTGATGGCACACTGTGGTTTTTCACCCAGTAGATAAGGGAGTTTATCAAAATTGGGTTTGTTTTCGAATTCTTTGTGGATCGCTGTAATCTGAAGGAAATATGTGTCTCTAATATGGTCATACATTTGGCAGGAGGTTAGGAAGTGCAGCTCAGTTTCCACCTCATTTTGTGGGCAGTGTGCACATAGCCTGTCTTCTCTGAGAGCCAGGTCTGCCTACGGCGGCCTTTCTGAATAGCAAGGCTATGGTCACTGAGTCTGTACATAGTCAAAGCTTTCCTTAAGTTTAGGTCAGTCACAGTGGTCAGGTATTCTGCCACTGTGTACTCTCTGTTTAGGGCCAAATAGCATTCTAGTTTGCTCTGTTTTTTTGTTTGTTCTTTCCAATGTGTCAAGTAATTCTCTTTTTGTTTTCTCATGATTTGGTTGGGTCTAATTGTGTTGTTGTTGTTGTTGTTGTTGTTGTCCTGGGGCTGTGTGGGGTCTGTTTGTGTTTGTGAACAGAGGCCCAGGACAAGCTTACTTAGGGGACTCTTCTCCAAGTTCATCTCTCTGTAGGTGATGGCTTTGTTATGGAAGGTTTGGGAATCGCTTCTTTTTAAGTGGTTACTATCTGCCCCGTGAGTTCCCCCAATTGTTTGTTACCGTTGTGTACTGTTGATAATCACAAGTTTACTGGAGAACTGAGACCAAGTAGAGACTTTGGACAGGGTGGATATGGTATAATAAAGGCAGTTTATTCAGAGGTAAAGATATCTGGAATCGCGTGCACGGACTCGTGCACGTGTGTAGGTCACCTAAATCATCAGAAAAATTGCCCCTCCTGAGAATTTTTTCAGGAGCCGCCACTGTTCCTGACAGATAGCTGTTGTTTTCTTTTCTTATTCCTGACAGATAGCTGTTGTTTTCTTTTCTTATTCCTGACAGATAGCTGTTGTTTTCTTTTCTTATTCCTGACAGATAGCTGTTGTTTTCTTTTCTTATTCCTGACAGATAGCTGTTGTTTTCTTTTCTTATTCCTGACAGATAGCTGTTGTTTTCTTTTCTTATTCCTGACAGATAACAACAGCTATCTGTCAGGAATGTCTCCTCCTTCTCTTGCTACCATCATATTTCCAATCCCAATGAGAAGTCTGTGCAAGTAAGTGCTTTGAGTCAATGTTTTAAGTAATATAACGAGGAAGCCTTATTTCCCCCTTACTGTAAAGCAGGACTTCCCAAACTCAGTCCTCTGGTTTTTGCCCTAGCATTACACAGCTGATTCAAATAATCAACTAATCAACAAGCTTTGATCATTTGAATCAGCTGTGTAGTGTTAGGAAGAAAGAAAAAAAAAGCTGCACCCCGAGGACCGAGTTTGAGAAACGCTGCTGTAAAGCTCCTATTCTGGTACACTGTTTACATACATGGATTCTCTTTTCCAGTGAAAGCCAGTTTGAGAGCATTTCTGATAAACAGTGTAGAGAAATATCATCCACCCAACGTTGATTGAAAGCACAAGTGGTTGGGGCGTTTTCTCATTCCACAGCCCTCCAATTTCCAGAGAGGTAACTGGAAACAACTTTACGGAATGTTTTGGGAAAAGTGCCCTCATGTTAATAGACACATCTATTTAACATAATATTCAATACATCAGACATAATTCATCACCTTGGTAACAAGGGCCCACCATAGGGTCTACACACATACACATGCACAAACGCACGCACCTACTTACAGAGAGATCAATCTGTGGGGCAGATTGAATTATTTATTTGTTATTATCAAAAAAGTGAAATGCAGTATTAAGTACTAATAGACTAATAAGACTGTAATGAATATACATGTCTGCCCTCTATGCTTTCTAAACCTGCTCTCAGGTAGAAAGGGGAGTTGTGGCTCTAGTCAACTTGTCCAAACAGTGTATGCCTTGGGAGTTAACTGTGGTACTCCCCTGACCATCCATGTCTACCACTCCCTTCCCACTTAATGAAAATGTATAGCCATGTCCCTATGGATGGGAGGGGAGGTGAGGGGGCTGCATGTTTAGCATTCTCTACATTAACAAAGCACAGCAGGACTGTGATAAAAGACACACTGGAGATTTAAGAGGTAACAGAGAAATGCAATGTGAGCTGTCAGTCAGTCTGTCGTGGAGTGAAGAGTGTTGGACGGTGCAGACACCTGCAGTGATATAGATATACACTGATACGAAAATGAGCTGACCCACATGCTTCTGTACAGTAAAATACATTTCTGTAATGTTAGAGTTCAGTCACAACTATTCAAAAAGCACAGAGATACAGAAGTAGGTATACTGTATGAACATATACTGTACACATAAACACACACAGCTGGGAGAGAGGTCAGCTCAGCCAACCTGCCCCACCCTCTCCCCCAACCTGCCCCCCCCCCCACCCCCCTCCCTCCCCTTCTCCCTCCCTCTCCATCTTCCTCCCACTCCCTCTGCCTCTCCCTCATCAGACACACTGCAGGAGGCTGGCTTTAAACTGCACACTCACCAAACAGCACTGAGTGAAACAACAGAGAGCGCTCCTAGCAGAATACTCTCTCTAGAGATTCTCAGAGCCACACTAAGCACTTTGACTGACCATGCTGCACTGCTCTGGAGGTATGATGCCAGAATAATTCAGAGCAGCATGTATCGTCAAAGTGACCAAGTCAATGACATTCACAGTATTATAATGTCTAATGTAAGTATAGTAATACGCTAAATAAAATATATTGTTTTATATATTTGGAGAAAGGATCAAAATGTTAGTTTTTTACATTAAAATCCAAAGAAATTGCAATTTCAAAGTGTAGGGTGAAGATATGTTCACTAATCAGCACTACTGTACAGTAATTCTGAGTGGTCAGTCATATCCAATATGATCCTGATAAATGGTGATAAGTCCTAAGAATTTGCCACCATGAGTTTGGACATGACGAAGTCGGGCTTTTTTGTGCAGGTTTTGTAAAGGTGTGGCGCAGCGGTCTAAGGCACTGCATCTCAGTGCTAGAGGCGTCACTACAGACCCTGGTTCGATTCCATGCTGTATCGTTATCGGGCCATGATTCGGAGTCCCATAGAAATGCATAGTAAGGTCGCATAATGTCATTTAATTTGTTGAACGTTACGCACGCACTCAGTCAATGCTCACTGCTGAGTCTTGGAGAGGCATCGAGCGCGCCTTCCAAAACTCCAAAAGCACAACTTATACAGTAGCCTATTTCTGAAGTTGAACACATAGACAGTAACATAATACAGTTTTTACCATGTTCAATTAAAAAGTTAGTTAAAATTGCTCTTACCGCCGCCTCTGTCTGGTATTCGGTGTAGGAGAGAGCCACCAACAAAACCAGGATGCCACGCTGAAACATTATCGCGTAGGGGCACAATGGAAATGTATGTAGGCCTACAACTGTCCCGAATGTCCACTAAAGACCACTTGTTGAAACCTTCGTATTCTTCTTCATAAAGGAAAATACAGGCTATCAACAGAGCTGCATATTTGCCCTCGACGTTGTGAGCTTCTTTCTGATCAATGCAAGTCGTTCTTGTTTCTCGTCAACCCCACCCCCTGTTTACGACCACCCTTGCCCATACACACGGACACAGCCCTGTTGTTACAAAGCACCACTTCAACTGTTGACTGTTAGGAGAGAGACTGCTCTCAGTCTTTTAGTCATTTTATTTGTATATTTCAGGATAGTCTTGGTAACAGAGCTAACGGGACACCTGTGCAGTGATTTTACTTCGCCGAGATCTTGCACGTATACCCTCTCGCGCTAGACTCTTCCCCCGACAAGCGCAACACATCCCAGGTAGAGAAAGTACTTTTTGTGCAAATTGTTGTCTCGTTCATTAGCAAATTTGTTTAGAGATCTTATGTGGTTTTGCCATTTCCTTGTGCTATAATAGCCTACTTGGATAGCCTACGGGGATAGACAGCCCATGTGTAAAGCCTATAGACAAAGTCGCTTTCCAAACCCAACTACTCTTAAAGGAGATTTATAAACCGCATCCATGTCTCCACCTTTATATGAATATCATGTGTAAAAAAATGTATATTGACTCACAAACGTTTACGCACGTGGGGGGCGAACGATGTCAAGTTTTCAACATGAACCAATATATACTTTTATGATGTCCTGTTGTTCAACAAATAAATGCCATGTTTTTTGTCTCAGTTGTGTTCGTGGGCCGCCCGACATGTATTAGGGCTACCACTAAACCTGGAGAAGAACACTAGGAATGAAGTTTGAAGTTCGGATGAGTGGGGCAATGCAGGCAACACACGAGAGAGAACTGAAGAACCGGAGGCAAGTGCTCAATGGGCTCTATTATTACAGTTAAGTCATTCAACAGACGCTCTTATCCAGAGCGACTTAGAGAGTGCATACATTTTTTTTTTTTATACTGGCCCCCGGTGGGAATCGAACTCATAACCATGGCGTTGCAAGCGCCATGCTCTACCAACTGAGCTACACGGGACATATTATGTTGCTATGTGAAGCAATTGTCTGTGTAAAATGTATATTAACTAATTCACTCTCCCTTTCCTTTTAGGTTTCTGCTTCTATGTTTTTCCGTGGCCGCCATCCTAGCGTCAGGAGTTGACGCAGTAAGTTTTATTTCAACTCATCATGGGGTGGCGGGCGGGGGGGGTTATTGTTTTTAGGCCTATCCCAAACCTTAATCCTTACCTTAACCATTCGATGTTAATGCCTAACCTTAAGAATTTGGAGTTAATGCCTCAACTTAAGCATCTGCCTCTAATTCCAAAGGTTGCAAGTTTGAATCCAGCAATAGAGTTTGAGAAACATGGATGAATGTCTAATGTACAGAACTTATTTTGAGGGGGAAATGACTATCATTGCAGAGTGACCCATTGCATGTAGAGAGCAATATGTAGGGGTAATGACAACTGGCACAGGTTGAGAGCAGTTCAGGATGTGTCCACATAGAATTGGCTTTTCAGACGTAGCTACATCTTTGGTTGGGTGATGTTCCCATTTATTGCAGATATTGAAGCTAAATTTAATAGAGCAACTTTGTGAAGAGAGGTGCATTCTATAAGCATTTTCCTGTGATGGTAAGAACCCTCACCTGTGCTAGCACTTTCTGGTCACCTGTGTACCATGTGACCAGTGACCTATAACCCCATGTGAGAGTCCCCCTAGTGTAAGTTAAAACATCCCTAGACACACAATAGACATTAAATGAGCACATACAGGGAGGCTAAAATGACTCCTACATCATGTCCTAAGGGCAAATCCACCATTTGGTTTGGTTCATCGCTGTTCTGATGAGACCCCATCCCTCCTCACACACTCTCTCTCTAAACTTCTCAAATATTCTGTAAAGAAAAAGGTACCTGATTAGGTAATTAGGGTGATGTCTGTTTGGTTCAAAGCTGAAGTGGACTGCTGACCTCTGCAGTGTTGTGGTTAGGGGTTGTGACTCCGGTGCAGGGTAGTGTAATATGTTGACCTCTGTGGTTAAACATAAAAAAAACCTAATTGATTTGTCATGGTGATTATCCGCTAATAGAATCATCTCTCTACCAGCTCTCACAGTCTCATGTCAGAATTAGACGTTCATCCATGTTTCTCAAATGTAAAATTTCGAAGTTGTTCCAAACGTCAAATTTGGAAGTATTCAAGGTTAAGTTCAGGCATGAATCCAAATTCTTAAGGTTAGGTATTAACTCAGAATGGTTAAGGTAAGGGTTAAGGACTGCGACAGGCTTAAAACAGCTTTCTATCGCTGGTTTAGAACTTACAACCTTTGGAATCAGAGGCATGGATGGACATCAAATACTGACTTGAATCATGGGTGACCTGGCTGACCTCCTCCCTGTTCTTAATGCAAAAAGTATGTGCCACTGTGTGCATTCTCTCACTCAGGGTGTGTGTGTGGGCACCTTCTTGAGGAATGATTACCCACCTCCCAGACTTTCTCTGTATTGCAGTCAGGAGATTGGCTTTGACCTACATGTTGATCTGTCAGTACAGCTAACAGCCCATGACCAATTCACTAGGCATGCCAGTAGGCACCCGGTCCATTTAATAGACTGACAGTAAGGCAGTTGGCTCCTTAAAACCACAATACATACGTGTTTTTAGATTCACCTCTTGGATTTTAGTAGTGCTGAGCAATTAACCGAAATGTCGGTTTATTCATTATTTGAATTCCATTTAGTTTGGGGGTTTTCTGTGCACTCAACGCACCGTTTGTGTCGTTTCTCTAGAGAGATTTCTCTCTGAGACATGTTGTCCAACTCATCATAGTTAAGCGAATAAAAAAATATATATAAACTCAGCAAAAAAAGAAACGTCCTCTCACTGTCAACTGTGTTTATTTTCAGCAAACTTAACATGTGTAAATATTTTTATGAACATAACAAGATTCAACAACTGAGACATAAACTGAACAAGTTCCACAGACATGTGACTAAAAGAAATGGAATAATGTGTCCCTGAACAAAGGGGGGGTCAAAATCAATAGTCAGTAACAGTCAGTATCTGGTGTGGCCACCAGCTGCATTAAGTACTGCAGTGCATCTCCTCCTCATGGACTGCACCGGATTTGGGGTGGGTGTTCCCCAATGCTGGAAGTGAAAAAGTTTGCAAACCCCTGGGCTAGCCTACTAGCCTGAAGGATGACTCTTTGGGGAGCACAGAGATAGATGGCTGGCTGGCTGCTACTGCCTGAGCAGAGATGAGATAATGACTTGGAATAAAATAATAAGTCATCAAAGAAAATAATAAAACATACACAACAACTGAAATATTTTATTAAAGTAATGTAATGTGAATAAAGGATGGTTTATTAATAGGTGATAAACAGTAATGGGCAGTCACTATTATCATTGGGGTTTTATTAATTAAATAATAAAGTCATCATCATACTAAAAACAAATATGTAATATACAACCAAAATATTTGATTAAAATAAAGTCATGTGAATAAATTATGGTTATTATTATAATTATTATTATGGTTAGAGCCTAATAAGTGATACTAATGGGCAGTCACTAAAATAAATGGCTTTATTCTGTGTTTTTACAGCATTTAACCCAGAATAGGGGAGGGAATGGCCGGCAGGGGATGTAGCTCAGTTGGTAGAGCATGGCGTTTGCAACGCCAGGGTTGTGGGTTCGATAAAATAATGTATGCACTAACTGTAAGTCGCTCTGGATAAGAGCGTCTGCTAAATGACTAAAATGTAAATGTGAAATGTAGTGCATTTATTGTTAAAAAAATCTAAACAGAAATTGAAAACCGTGATAATTTGTTTTAAAAAACGAACCAAAACCGAACCGACCTCAAAAAGCACTAATCGCTCAGCACTAGAGAGAGAGAGAGAGAGAGAGAGATTCCCATAAGAAAACTATAAATGTTGCCCCCCCAGCAAACCTCTCAGAGAGTTTCTACTCTGAAGAAGTTATGATACGGTCATCTTTGGTTACCATGAATCCACAACTAAACAGTGCAACACACTGTCAGCTGACCTTAATTCTCTCTCTCTCTCTCTCTCTCTCTCTCTCTCTCTCTCTCTCTCTCTCTCTCTCTCTCTCACACACACTCTCTCTCTCTCTCTCTCTCTCTCTCTCTCTCTCTCTCTCTCTCTCTCTCTGACTTTATCAGAGAGTTCTAAGATGTCATAAAACTTGTGAAGGATTGTGGGAAAGGAAATAGGGAGCAGCAATAAACAAGGCCAGCATGTTTTACCAGAGGTAATAGCCAGTTAAATATAATGCTTTTATTATTTTTATCCTCTGTTTCCATGGACATATTCATTTCACATGGGACCTTTTATTTTCTCCTGTTTCTTCACACCATTACCATTATGCATGCATTCCCTCAGTGTGTGTGCGTGCGTTTGTGTGTGCGTGCATACGCCCATGCATGTTTATTTGTTTGTTTGTTTGGTCGAGTTTGCCTCGATCAGGAATGTTTGTGCCAGATATGGTCAGAAGATCTGTGTGTTTTCATCTACAATAAGATCTTTCATATCATAGTTAAAGTGATTTTCGAGAGCAGATGATTAAAAGGCTCGTTGTGCTAATCTTTTATCAGATTTGGTCTCAGCCTGATGAGAAGCATGTGACATGGCTCAGGCCCTCTGTGTATTTTGCTACTTTAGGCCAAGCCTCTGATACCAGTGATACCAGGACAGAACAAGGGCTATTTTTAGAAAGGCAGCATCCAAGACTACGCTGTTTTCAGTTCAGCATTGGGACTTTTTCAGATTCAGCGAATGTCAGTTTCGTTTAGTTTAGTTGATTAGGATTCCCGTTAGCTACTGCACATGCAGCAGCTACTCTTCCTGGGGTCCACATAAAAAGTACAAATACATGACAAAGTACAGAACAGTAATATACAAGAACAACATAAGATATTACATTCAATTCAAAATAAAAATTAAATGAGAGTTATATATAGGAAAGACACCAAGAGACAACAAAAGTACTATTTACACACTATCAGGGCCGGCGCCAGAACGAATCAGTTGGACAGGCCTTTGATATCCATAGGCGGGCACTTTTTCTTTACGGGACCTCCTATGTGTGCACGCGATTGCACGTTCACAAGTTTTTAAAATGGGTGTTATAGTAAAGACCATAGGCAGCTCGTGAGTTTCGAGTTAGGGGAAGCTTACAATTTATCCTACCATTTCTACCGATCTGCGTGACAGTTATGATTATTTTTATATGCACATTTTCATGGAACAGTTTCATTTCAATAATAACATTTTAGTTTCTTAAAGTCATTGTCACGTGGTTAATCATACAAATCTGAAGTAAAATAATAAAAATCTCAAAGTAAATATTCAACTGAAGCACCAGCCTCTGCCATATGGACACATTGATACACTGTGGTCCATTGGTGGCTAAATAAATGTGTGCATAGAACTCAGAGATACATAGACTATAGGCTAATGCAGCAGTAGGCCTATAACTTCCATCATCAACTAAGTAAAATACAAGGCCTAAAGCCGAGAAAAAAAACAGTAGAAAATATCCTGATGAAAATTGTATTTATTTCAATCACATTCATCTCTCCCTGCCTCCCTTTGACTTGAGCTATTGCTAGTGAAGTGCAATATTGTATCAAATCATCGACTGGGTCCGGACAGAAGCTGTCGCTAGCGAACTTGTAACATTGTACCAACTAGACTATTCTGGGCCCTCAGAGTTTCCCGCGCACAGAGAGCTCAGGACAGACAGCTCTCTTTTATGAAGTTTCCACTGGATATACAGTGAGGGAAAAATGTATTTGATCCCCTGCTGATTTTGTACGTTTGCCCACTGACAAAGACATGATCAGTCTATAATTGTAATGGTAGGTTTATTTGAACAGTGAGAGACAGAATAACAACAAAAAAATCCAGAAAAACGCATGTCAAAAATGTTATAAATTGATTTACATTTTAATGAGGGAAATAAGTATTTGACCCCTCTGCAAATCATGACTTAGTACTTGGTGGCAAAATCCTTGTTGGCAATCACAGAGGTCAGACGTTTCTTGTAGTTGGCCACCAGGTTTGCACACATCCCAGGAGGGATTTTGTCCCACTCCTCTGTGCAGATCTTCTCCAAGTCATTAAGGTGTCGAGGCTGACGTTTGGCAACTCGAACCTTCAGCTCCCTCCACAGATTTTCTATGGGATTAAGGTCTGGAGACTGGCTAGGCCACTCCAGGACCTTAATGTGCTTCTTCATGAGCCACTCCTTTGTTGCCTTGGCCGTGTGTTTTGGGTCATTGCTGGAATACCCATCCACGACCCATTTTCAATGCCCTGGCTGAGGGAAGGAGGTTCTCACCCAAGATTTGACGGTACATGGCCCCGTCCATCGTCCCTTTGATGCGGTGAAGTTGTCCTGTCCCCTTAGCAGAAAAACACCCCCAAAGCATAATGTTTCCACCTCCATGTTTGACAGTGGGGATAGTGTTCTTGGGGTCATAGGCAGCATTCCTCCTCCTCCAAACACGGCGACTTGAGTTGATGCCATAGAGCTCGATTTTGGTCTCATCTGACCACAACACTTTCACCCAGTTCTCCTCTGAATCATTCAGATGTTCATTGGCAAACTTCGTGGTGTGTTACCAATTGCTTTCTTGGTGACTATGGTCCCAGCTGCCTTGAGATTATTGACAAGATCCTCCCGTGTAGTTCTGGGCTGATTCCTCACCGTTCTCATGATCATTGCAACTCCACGAGGTGAGATCTTGCATGGAGCCCCAGGCCGAGGGAGATTGACAGTTCTTTTGTGTTTCTTCCATTTGCGAATAATCGCACCAACTGTTGTCACCTTCTCACCAAGCTGCTTGGCAATGGGCTTGTAGCCCATTCCAGCCTTGTGTAGGTCTACAATCTTGTCCCTGACATCCTTGGAGAGCTCTTTGGTCTTGGCCATGGTGGAGAGTTTGGAATCTGATTGATTGATTGCTTCTGTGGACAGGTGTCTTTTATACAGGTAACAAGCTGAGATTAGGAGCACTCCCTTTAAGAGTGTGCTCCTAATCTCAGCTCGATACCTGTATAAAAGACACCTGGGAGCCAGAAATCTTTCTGATTGAGAGGGGGTCAAATACTTATTTCCCTCATTAAAATGCAAATCAATTTATAACATTTTTGACATGTGTTTTTCTGGATTTTGTTGTTGTTATTCTGTCTCTCACTGTTCAAATAAACCTACCATTAAAATTATAGACTGATCATTTCTTTGTCAGTGGGAAAACGTACAAAATCAGCAGGGGATCAAATACTTTTTTCCCTCACTGTATGTGATCATCAGATCATGATATTTTGCTCTTTCACACCAAGGCTTGGTGATTATCGAGGCCAGGAGTTTTGGAAAGATTTTTTAAAAACGGAGGAACTATCATTCGCAATGTATGTTAAAAAAACAGACTTTGTTTACAATGTATCAGGTGAAGAAGAAATTACGGAGAAGCTCAGCTTACAGTATTAGTGGTGGATGTGGTAAATTAAGACATTGCCAATTGGACACTTTCCTACATTTGCACGCGGCTGTAATTAATACATGCATTAACAGAAATGAATGTAACCAAATGACAGGAGTATCAGTACATTTACTAGGCCTACTGGTGACATATGAAATGGGGTTGTTTTTTTTAACAATCAAAGGGCAAGCAATTCACTAAATGAAACAATGAAGGCGCAAGAATTGGCCAGAGACAGCTGAGTAAATTCTGGAGAGCTGAGTGCATGCATTCTGGAGAGACACACCATATCTTTGCCACAGACCCCTCCCCTTCTTCTCTTTGCGAAGTTTAAAATTATACTCAAGACACATTATCTTTACACTAATTACAGATGCTTTTCACTGACAGCCGCAACTCAATCAGCTAGACATATTGCAACACGCTGCCCAAATTGCGGGCTTCTCAAATAGGCATAGGCCTACACACTTGTGATTTGAAACAATCCACAGCTACAGTATATATTTTAAATAAGCTAATGATCCTCTGTGGCTAAGTCATGCTCTCTGGGGAAGTATTTTGAATGTTTTTATTTAGACAGGAGTCATTTTATAATTTGAGCAAAACATCAATTTACTTTAGGGGAACCAGCATCCTAACAGGGCACTGTGCACCCGCCAACTTTTCTTTTCCAAATCGCAAGAGGCTGAAACCAGAGATCTGTATATAATGGCGAGATGCTTGAGTGTACCTTTTGGTGAAAAAGGAACAAAAACATACAAAAAAGGACAACAGTATGTCTAAAAATCCTGTTCCAGCAACATAACATTAAATAATATGCCTTGATGGCCATTGGCTGAATGTCACATTTGCCCTAACAACGGGAGTCATTGTCCCAAAGGCAGGATGGCAGGCGACAAACTTACGTCTGCATATTATGCCCATAGAAATGCATTGGGCTTATTCTGGACAGATTTTGGCGAGAGTGAGCCCTCTCGCTTTGCCTCTTCCTCTCTGCTGAAACTCTCTCACCAGAGAAAGCGACCGAGTGGGCGAAACAGCGCCCCTCTGTCTTACTATATCTAGCCCATGTTTCTGATTCTGTCTGGCCAGAAATTGTATGACATGCCAGGTCACCAAGAAAATACATTTCTTATCTATCACACACATATTCTCCAGATACTAACAGTTTGCACTTGGTGGCCTATAGCAGCACACTAAAATAAGATGCTTCAGATGAGGCAGGTGAACCTGCAACCACAGGACTTCTACTTCATTTGTCATGAGATCCTCTCTGAGCTTTACAGGAATATGGCTCTGAACATATACAGCAACACCTCCCCCGTAGTCATTCCTGTCTTTTCTATAGATGTTATATCCTTGTACTCCTACTGCTGTATCATCAAAAGTGCTGTCTAAGTGAGTCTCAGAAATGGCTAATATATTAATATGATCTAAGTTTAGCAAATTACTAATCTCATGAATTTTGTTTCTGAAGCTACACATATTTATATGAGCTAACTTTAACCCTTTCCTGGGTAGCTTATATAAAACTGAACTCATAATGATAATAGGCTGTATTTCTAATAATTATATTTCTGATAATAACAAAGAAGGAATTTGTGGATTGTTGAGCAGATGCCTCATCTGGTTTAGCACGTCTGCAGCAGGGTGCTCTATTCTTTGTGCCACTTCTGCATAGCTGTCTTGCTGGACTGTTGGTCTTTTCTGATTGGGGTGTTGTACTGTTAGCATAGGGGGTAGTGGGGTGTGGGGGTGTTGTCCACTCTGGAAGGGGCCCGATGTTGCAGGGTGGAGCTGGCCTATCTGAGTGGGGCCTGGTGGTGTAAACATTGCCAAATAATGTTCCTCTAAATAATGTGGAAGGGCACATCTCCACATGGCAACAGGGTGGACAAAGTGATTTTGGTGTTAGGAAATCTCTCTGCAGCTCTGGCTGCCACTTGCTGTATTGTAGGAGCTACATGTCCTCTCATTGCCATCAAATCATTAGTACCTGTGGGAATTTTCAAAGCACTTGCTGTTGCTGGGCAACATAGCTTTCTGACTGACATGCCAGAGAATAGCAGTTACTCTCTGAGAAATGTCCCATTGGAGTCACGTAAAATGAAGGCCATTGGGTGCTCTGCCTGTGTGTTGCTGTTGTGGGCTGTGGTGTCTGGAGTGGTGTTTTTTGGACGGAGTGGGGTGGGGACCACAGCTGGCCTTCCATTGTCTTCCTCTCTCCTGAAGGTCCCAGCATGGCTCCGCTGGTGCTGGTGCTCTGGGGCTGGGAAGTGAGGATCTTGGGGAAGTCTGGTCAGACCTATCCGACGAGGGGAATGTGCTGGTGTGTACTGGGTCTGATTACTGACCTCGTGCTGAGTCTGTGTGAGTTCCAGAGGTTCGCTATGAGAAGCTGTGGTACTGCCGATGAGGGGATGTGAGGGTGTGGTAGTGAGGGTTGTAGTAGGCTCCAGTTGTGCATGCACACGCACACACACAGGGATTTTGTATGTGACCTCCCAGCAGAGGGAAGGAAGGGTTCGTTAACAGTAATGTTAACAGGATGTTTAGTGTAGGACCCTCGGAGTGACTTGAGATTATCCTGTTTGGAGAATACATTTACAGATGTGTCTCAGCCTAGCAGGATGAGGATGAGAGGATCATGAGGATGCCTGAGTTGACGGGAAGCGTGTTTGATCCAGTGGGGTGTGTGGATGGAGAAACAGTATATTTGTGGTTGCAGAATATTGAACCTGGCAAACAGTCAGGGACATCTGCTCTAGCGATTACTGGCTTCTTAAGGACATAACAATGAACATTATTCCTGCTCGTAGTGTGTTACTACTGTAGTAGTATGTTACTACTCCTGCTGTAAAATCAGCAGTTATCCTCGAGGCAGTAACCAGGAGAAGTGTGGTAGTACCCAGGGGGACACACTCTTTTCACACCACTTCGATTCAGCTACATCCGGAAGTGATTTTCAGAGCAGGTTAGAAGAGTATTTTCGCTAACCCCCCAAAAAAAATTTGACCCCCTTTTTCTCCCCGATTTCGTGATTATGATCTTGTCTCATCGGTGCAACTCCCCAACGGACTCGGGAGAGGCAAAGGTCGAGTCATGCATCCTCCAAAACTTGACCCGCCAAGCCGGGCTTCTTAACACCAGCACGCTTAACCCGGAAGCCAGCTGCACCAATGTGTCGGAGGAAACACTGTTCAACTGACGACCGAAGTCAGCCTGCAGGCACCTGGCCCGCCACAAGGAGTCGCTAGAGCGCGATGAGCCAAGTAAAGCCCCCCCGGCCAAACCCTCCCCTAAGTACAGGAACAAGATCATCCACATGTATCGATCACATTTTCACTAATACTATAGAACTTTGTTCTAAAGCTGTATCCGTACCCATTGGATGCAGTGATCACAATATAGTGGCTATATCCAGGAAAGCCAAAGTTCCAACAGCTGAGCCTAAAATAGTGTATATGAGATCATACAAAACATTTTGCTGTGACTCGTGTGGATGATGTAAAAAAAATATTTGTTGGTCTGATGCGATTAATAAGGAGCATCCAGACGCTGCACTTGATGAATTTATGAAATTGTTTCTTCCTTGATTATTGTCCAGTCGTGTGGTCCAGTGCTGCAAGGAAAGAACTAGTTAAGCTGCAGCTGGCCCAAAACAGAGCGGCACGTCTTGCTCTTCATTGAAATCAGAGGGCTGATATACAGTGGGGAGAACAAGTATTTGATACACTGCCGATTTTGCAGGTTTTCCTACTTACAAAGGGTTGGGGTAAGGGAGGGGTAGAAGGATTATTTTATCCTATCCCAGGTATTCCTTAAAGAGGTGGGGTTTCAAATGTCTCCGGAAGGTGGTGAGTGACTCCGCTGTCCTGGCGTCGTGAGGGAGCTTGTTCCACCATTGGGGTGCCAGAGCAGCGAACAGTTTTGACTGGGCTGAGCGGGAACTATGCTTCCGCAGAGGAAGGGGAGCCAGCAGGCCAGAGGTGGATGAACGCAATGCCCTCGTTTGGGTGTAGGGACTGATCAGAGCCTGAAGGTACGGAGGTGCCGTCCCCCTCACAGCTCCATAGGCAAGCACCATGGTCTTGTAACAGGTGCGAGCTTCAACTGGAAGCCAGTGGAGTGTGCGGAGGAGGGGGGTGACGTGAGAGAACTTGGGAAGGTTGAACACCAGACGGGCTGCGGCATTCTGGATGAGTTGTAGGGGTTTAATGGCACAGGCAGGGAGCCCAGCCAACAGCGAGTTGCAGTAATCCAGACGGGAGATGACAAGTGCCTGGATTAGGACCTGTGCCGCTTCCTGTGTAAGGCAGGGTCGTACTCTCCGAATGTTGTAGAGCATGAACCTACAGGATCGGGTCACCGCCTTGATGTTAGTCGAGAACGACAGGGTGTTGTCCAGGGTCACGCCAAGGCTCTTCGCACTCTGGGAGGAGGACACAACGGAGTTGTCAACCGTGATGGCGAGATCATGGAACAGGCAGTCCTTCCCCGGGAGGAAGAGCAGCTCCGTCTTGCCAAGGTTCAGCTTGAGGTGGTGATCCTTCATCCATACTGATATGTCTGCCAGACATGCAGAGATGCGATTCGCCACCTGGTTATCAGAAGGGGGAAAGGAGAGGATTAGTTGTGTGTCGTCAGCGTAGCAATGATAGGAGAGGCCATGTGAGGATATGACAGAGCCAAGTGACTTGGTGTATAGCGAGAATAGGAGAGGGCCTAGAACTGAGCCCTGGGGGACACCAGTGGTGAGAGCACGTGGTGCGGAGACAGCTTCTCGCCACGCCACTTGGTAGGAGCGACCGGTCAGGTAGGGACGCAATCCAAGAGTGAGCCGCGCCGGAGATGCCCAGCTCGGAGAGGGTGGAGAGGGAGGATCTGATGGTTCACAGTATCAAAGGCAGCAGACAGGTCTAGAAGGACAAGAGCAGAGGAGAGAGAGTTAGCTTTAGCAGTGCGGAGAGCCTCCGTGACACAGAGAAGAGCAGTCTCAGTTGAATGACCAGTCTTGAAACCTGACTGGTTTGGATCAAGAAGGTCATTCTGAGAGAGATAGCAAGAGAGTTGGCTAAAGACGGCACGCTCAATAGTTTTGGAGAGAAAAGAAAGAGGGGATACTGGTCTGTAGTTGTTGACATCGGAGGGATCGAGTGTTGGTTTTTTGAGAAGGGGTGCAACTCTCGCTCTCTTGAAGACGGAAGGGACATAGCCAGTGGTCAAGGATGAGTTGATCAGCGAGGTGAGGTAGGGGAGAAGGTCACCGGAGATGGTCTGGAGAAGAGAGGAGGGGATAGGGTCAAGCGGGCAGGTTGTTGGGCGGCCTGCAGTCACAAGTCGCAAGATTTTATCTGGAGAGAGAGGGGAGAAAGAAGTCAAAGCATAGGGTAGGGGCAGTGTGAGCAGGACCAGCAGTGTCATTTGACTTAACAAACGAGGATCGGATGTCGTCAACCTTCTTTTCAAAGTGGTTGGCGAAGTCATCCACAGAGAGGGAGGAGGGGGGGGGATTCAGCAGGGAGGAGAATGTGGCAAAGAGCTTCCTAGGGTTAGAGGCAGAGGCAGAGTGAGTAGTGTTGGAGGAGAGCGAGAGAGAAAAGGATACAAAGTAGTGGTTGGAGACATGGAGGGGAGTTGCAGTGAGATTAGTAGAAGAACAGCATCTAGTAAAGATGAGGTCAAGCGTATTGCCTGCCTTGTGAGTAGGGGGGACGGTGAGAGGGTGAGGTCAAAGAGGAGAGGAGTGGAAAGAAGGAGGCAGAGAGAAATGAGTCAAATGTAGACGTAGGGAGGTTGAAATCCCCCAGAACTGTGAGGGGTGAGCCATCCTCAGGAAAGGAACTTATCAAGGCGTCAAGCTCATTGATGAACTCTCCAAGGGAAGCTGGAGGGCGATAGATGACAAGGATAATAAGCTTAAATGGGCTAGTGACTGTGACAGCATGGAATTCAAATGAGGAGATAGACAGATGGGTTAGGGGAAAAATTAAGAATGTCCACTTGGGAGAGATGAGGATTCCTGTGCCACCACCCCGCTGACCAGATGCTCTCGGGGTATGCGAGAACACATGGTCAGACGAGGAGAGAGCAGTAGGAGTAGCAGTGTTTTCAGTGGTAATCCATGTTTCCGTCAGCGACAAGAAGTCGAGGGACTGGAGGGTAGCATAGGTTGGGATGAAGTCTGCCTTGTTGGCAGCAGAACGGCAGTTCCAGAGGCTGCCTGAGACCTGGAACTCCAGGTGGGTGGTGCGTGCAGGGACCACCAGGTTAGAGAGGCAGCAGCCACGCGGTGTGAGGCGTTTGTGTAGCCTGTGCGGAGAGGAGAAAACAGGGATAGGCAGAGGCATAGTTGACAGGCTGCAGCAAATGGCTACAATAATGCAGAGGAGATCGGAATGAAATGAACTAAACATCTGGGAAAGGAGAGAGCGGGGCCTCCCTCAGCACAACTCCCAAATATAACTCTCCCAACTTCCACCTAAGAAACTATAATTGTTGTAAACTACAGCGGTTCAATGTTTCTAGGAATAGACTAACTCAGTTTATTCAGCTAGCTAACTAGGTGCAGTATTATTCCGTGAAAATCGTCCGGGCATCAAGTCATATGACGCCACAGCCAGCTAGCATGCCGGACTCCAGCAACACGGTTTAGCGCCAATACTCTGCCACAACAAACCACCAGTGTATCAACACGCAAGCAGATCGTTCGTGTCCGTGTCTAACATTGTGGGTTAGTCCCGACAGCTTGAGAGAGTCCGTCGTCAACCTACCCAGCCAGTTAGTTAGCCAGAATAGTTAGCAAACTAGCTAGCCATTGCTTTCAGACAAAGAAGAACCCCTCCTTTCACGGCACGAACACACAGAGAGAGCCGAACTAACGTTAACTAGTCACCCATGTCCCAAATTCCTTGAACGACTCGGGCTATCAATATGTAAAAAACAAAACAAATGTAGGTTATGACTTACTCCTAGCAGCTACTGTTAGCTAGCCAAGTGCAAAGCTAGCCACTGAATTGACTCAGCCAGTTCGCGTCTGTTCACACGGTCGTTCCAGCTATTGTTTACTAGTAGCTATCCAGGTAGCAACAAGCTAGCTAATATTTCAAGCACAGTAGCCACTTGCTACCTAATGTTAACTGTTCAGACAATGAGGTTAGGAAACAGCTGAATGGTAGGCAATTATTGTATGTAATTATTGTAGGCAGCCAGCTGGCGTAATTACAGGCACTCTCAGGCGTGAAATAACTATACCGTTGCTAATAGCTACTCGCCAGCTAGTCCCGGTGGTGGGTTAGCTAGCTAGCTTCGTGCTACGCTGGGCTACGCTGGGCACAGCCGAATACAATACTAACCTACAATAATTACATACAACAACCCACAATAACTACCTACAATACCTAACTACAATCTAAATACATAGTTTAAGCCTTACTCGACAAAGCCCAAACTATGTGTAAAGCCAAGCTTACCCGACGACCTCCCCGACGTGCTCCTTCACGTCCAAACAGCTCTTCTTCTTCTCTCTCAGGTGCAGTTAATACAGGTAATGAGTGGAGAACAGGAGGGCTTCTTAAAGAAAAACTAACAGGTCTGTGAGAGCCGGAATTCTTACTGGTTGGTAGGTGATCAAATACTTATGTCATGCAATAAAAGGCAAATTAATTACTTAAAAATCATACAATGTGATTTTTTGGATTTTTGTTTTAGATTCCGTCTCTCATAGTTGAAGTGTACCTATGATAAAAATTACAGACCTCTACATGCTTTGTAAGTAGGAAAACCTGCAAAATCGGCAGTGTATCAAATACTTGTTCTCCCCACTGTAAATACTATGCATGCCAGTCTCTCTTGGCTAAGAGTTGAGGAGAGACTAACTGCATCACTTCTTCTTTTTAAAAGAAACATTAATGTGTTGAAAATCCCAAATTGTTTGCATAGTGAACTTACACACAGCTCTGACACACACACTTACCCCACCAGACATGCCACCAAGGGTCTTTTCACAGTCCCCAAATCCAGAACAAATTCAAGAAAGCGTACAGTATTATATAGAGCCATTATTGCATGGAACTCCGTTCCATCTCATATTTCTCAAATAAACAGCAAACCTGGTTTCAAAAAACAGATAAAGTAACACCTCACGGCACAACACCTCTCCCCTATTTGACATAGATAGTGTGTGTGTATGTATTGATATTAGGCTACGTGTGCCTTTTTAAAATTGATGTAGTTCTGTCCTTGAGCTGTTCTTGTCTATTAATGTTCTGTATTATGTAATGTTTCATGTTTTGTGTGGACCCCAGGAAGAGTAGCTGCTGCTTTTGCAACAGCTAATGGGGATCCTAATAAAATACCAATACCAACCCGTACGACGCTGGGCCAATTGTGTGCCGCCCTATGGGACTCCCGGTCTATGGGACTCCCGGTCACGGCCGGTTGTAGTGAAGCCCAGGCTGTAGTGACGCCGCAACACTACGATGCAGTGCCGTAGACCACTGTGCCACTCGGGAGGTCCCCCTTTCACTAACCTTAACCTAATTCTCCTAATATGCTAAATTAACCTGTTGCGTATGTTCTCCTAACCTGCTATGAATAAGTCACATCCGGTTGTAGCTGTTTCAAAGTGACGTGAAAATAGTGTTTCACAGTAACCTGGAGTGGCAGTAACCAGGAGAAGTGTGATAGTAAGCAGGAGTGGCAGTAACTAGAAGAAGTGTGGTAGTAACCAGTAGTGGCAGTAACCAGGAGAAGTGTGGTAGTACCTAAAGGAGTGGCAGTAACAAGGAGAAGTGTGGTAGTACCCAGGAGTGGCAGTAACCAGGAGAAGTGTGGTAGTAATCAGGAGTGGCAGTAACCAGGAGAAGTGTGGTAGTATTTAGAGTAGTGGCAGTAACCAGGAGAAGTGTGGCCTACTGTGACTGCTGTGTTCATCTAACGTAGTACCTAGGTTCTGTATCGCATCATTTAAATGTCCTCCTGTGTCAATGGAGAAATGTGTTGCGTTATAAGAAGAAACATCTAGGTGTCAGAAATCCTCCTTGTTGACTCCTAGGGAAGTGTTTGAGTGTTTGTGGATGTGGGCGTGTGAATGTACGAGTGTATGTGTGTGAGCGTCAATGCAATCATATACTGTACATGCTTGCGTGTGTGCAGACATACAGTCCATGCGTGTGTGTGTTTTTGGGTCACCCCTCGAGGCGGAGCCAGCAGGCACGTGAGTGACCCGCCTAAGTGCTCCGTGAATGGGGGGGGGTAGAAGGCCTGCGTCCGGGGCAAGGAAGGGAAGATGTCTGGTGGTGAAAAGGCCAGGAAAATGGCTGCCACGTCCCCTGCCAAAATAATCCCTGCATTATTAACAGTACCCTGTAGTAACAATCAGGGGAAGGAGCCATTGTACTGGTCCTCAGGAAGCAGCTAGAAGCCTCAGAGGAGAAGCCTGTGTGGGGAGGAATGGAATGGGGCTTCTAGGTCACTGTTTGAGCTAAAGCCAGAGTGTGTGTGTGTGTGTGTGTGTGTGTGTGTGTGCATACATTATTGGTTGCACGTGTGTGTGGGTCATATTTGTCTAATCTTTTGAGAAGTTAGATTTGGAGGAAAAAGATCCTGGTCAAAAAATTTGTGAACAGTTGGCCACCTAACCTGATGAATTAACCAGAGTGGCTCTCCTAAACAGGAACGGGAAATGGGGGGGATGCCAAATGTGTCAGGGATTCATTTCAAGTCACACCACCAGTCCCCCAGCTATTTTACCTGCAGCTATTTCCATACCACCCTGCATCCCACTTCTGGCTTGCCTCTGAAACTAAGCAGGGTTGGTCCTGGTTGGTCCCTGGATGGGAGACCAGATGCTCCTCGAAGTCGTTTTAGAAGGCGAGTCTGAGGCACTATTTTCTCTGGTCTAAAAAATAATATCCCAATGTCCCAGGGCAGTGATTGGGGACATTGCCCTGAGTAGAGTGCCGTCTTTTGGATGGGATGTTAAATGGGTGTCATGACTCACTGTGGTCACTAAAGATACCATGGCTGTTATCGTCAGTGTTAACATTTTAGTCATATAGCAGACACTCTTATCCAGAGCGACTTACAGGAGCAATTAGGGTTAAGTGCCTTGCTCAAGGGAACATCAACAGTTAAGATAATCATCAGCTATTATTGGCTCAGTGAGCTTCTTTACTTTAAATCCCTCACATAGATAGAGGTAAATGAGTGATAGATTGGCGTGTTCCATTTATAGAGGTAGGTGATGAGAAAGGCCAACTTGCCTGTTCTCTTCTTGTCAAGGAAACAGTGTACTGTAGTTGTTGAATACTCATTTTATCGATCATAATCTGCTGATGGAAAATCGTATGTGATACGGCTTTACATCCTCTGCTATATTGTGGATCGAGAGTTACCTGTCTAAAAGAACACAGATGACATTCTTTAATGGAAGCCTCGCCAACATAATCCAAGTAGAGTCAGGCATTCCCCAGGGCAGCTGTCTAGGCCCCTTACTTTTTTCAATCTTTACTAATGACCTGCCACTGGCACTGAGGGAAGCCTGTGTGTCTATGTATGCTGATGACTCAACACTATACACATCAGCTACCACAGCAAGTGAAATCATTGCAACACTTAACAAAGAGCTGCAATTAGTATTAGAATGGGTGGCAAGCAGTGAAGGTCAAAGCCGTTTAAGATGAGGGAGGGCGATTTTCTTTTCATGAGCATGGCCGTATTTCTATTACAGCATGTTGGATGACTCTCATTCATATTCCATTCACCCAGTTCAATGTAACAGCGAAAGGTTTAGGCTACTACATGATACTAAAATTTTCCCTACACCCATCATGAGGTTGCTACAACCTAGCCTATGAATTAAAGTTTACAGCGTAAGTGCACACAGGTCGAGAGACAAATTTGAGGTGACAGACAGTGACATTTAATACCGCCTTGCACACTCTTGCCTGCATCTAGCTGATATAGGGTGTAATCATTAGTCCAACAGTTGCAAACGAGAGTTTCTATTGGACAAATTCAGGTATGTTTATCCCCATTTTGTTCCGTTTGCTTCCGTTTAAGAAACGTTTTTCAACAGAATCGGCGGAATGAATATCCCCTGATCACGCGTAAACAGAGTTCACTCTCATAACAGCCACGTTGTATTCCTTATCTTCCCTTCGCTTGTGGGCTTCAATGAACAACAAATCAGCTGCATGTGACCAGGTGAAAAAACCTTTCCATGCCAAACCTCTACAAACAGCCTACATCGGTGTCACCATATTAGCTAAAGTAATGTCATAGTCAGCATAGCTAATAGAACTAACGCATTAGTAAACCCACTACAATCATGCAGTAACGTTAGTCAGTAAGCAGTTACACCGGCGGGCCCCGGTGGCAATACATTTGTAATACCAAAAGCTTGTGTTGTGTTGGAAAGTCATAGCCAGCTAGCTAACATAGCATCCCTCTGTCTGAGCAGGGTGTTTCAGTAGGATAAGCTAGCTGAGAAAGTGAAAGTGAAAGTGAAAAAAAAAGAAAGACGAAATCTCTCTCTAATGCTCTCTTGCTTGTCCTTCATTTGAAATAAATTAATTTATTCAAAACTGTTCAACTATTGTCTTTCTCTCTCTTTGAGTCAACTACTCACCACATTTTATACACTGCAGTGCTAGCTAGCTGTAGCTTATGCTTTCAATATTAGATTAATTCTCTGATCCTTTGATTGGGTGGACAACATCCGTTCATGCTGCAAGAGCTCTGATAGGCTGGAGGACATCCTCCGGAAGTTGTCATAATTACTGTGTAAGTCTATGGAAGGGGGTGAGAACTATGAGCCTCCTAGGTTTTGTATTGAAGTCAATGTACCCAGAGGAGGACGGCAGCTAGCTGTCCTCCGGCTACACCATTGTGTGCTGTTGAGGCTACTGTAGACCTTTGCAAAATAGTGTGTTTTCATCAGTTATTTGGTGACGTGATTATATTTAGTATAGTTTTATGTAAAAAGGATAACTTTTTTAATGTTTTACTATTTTAAGGTTTATGAAATTCACTGAGGAGGATGGTCCTCCCCTTCCTCGTCTGAGGAGCCTCCACTGGTGGCAAGAAATAAGATAGTCCTAAATATTTCAAAAACTCAAAAAGCATTGTATTTGGGACAAATCCTTCAAACCCTAAACCTCAACTAAATATTGTAATGAATAATGTGGAAATTGAGCAAGTTGAGGTGACTAAACTGCTTGGTGTAACCCTGAATTATAAACTGTCATGGTCAAAACATATTGATGCAACGGTAGCTAAGATGAGGAGAGGTCTGTGCCACAAAGAGGGACATAGGAAAATTACAGTTGGCCCAGAACAGAGCAGCACGACTGGCCCTTAAGTGTATATGAGCGCTAACATCAATAACATGTATGTCAATCTCTCCTGGGTCAAAATAGAGGAGAGATTGACTGCGTCACTACTTGCTTTGTGAGAGGTATTGACCTGTTGAAAGCACCAAGCTGTCTGTTTAAACAACTAGCACACAGCTTAGACACCCATGCATACACAGTCCCCAAATCCGAACAGATTATGGGAAACGCACAGTTCTACATACAGCCATGACTACATGGAACTCTATTCCACTTCAAGTAACTCATGCAAGCAGTAAAATAATAACAAATTAAACTACACCTTATGGAACAGTGCAGACTGTGAACAGATACACTCACACACACACACACACACACACACACACACACACACACACACACACACACACACACACACACACACACACACATATGCACACACATGCTAACACACGCACTCTACACACACATACATTGTAATATTGTTATATTGCTGTATTAAGGATTTTGTATTGTAGATATGTTGTGGTAGAGTAGTGTGTAATAATGTGTTGTATTGTAGATATGTTGTGGTAGAGTAGTGTGTAATAATGTGTTGTATTGTAGATATGTTGTGGTAGAGTAGTGTGTAATAATGTGTTGTATTGTAGATATGTTGTGGTAGAGTAGTGTGTAATAATGTGTTGTATTGTAGATATGTTGTGGTAGAGTAGTGTGTAATAATGTGTTATATTGTAGATATGTTGTGGTAGAGTAGTGTGTAATAATTTGTTGTATTGTAGATATGTTGTGGTAGAGTAGTGTGTAATAATGTGTTGTATTGTAGATATGTTGTGGTAGAGTAGTGTGTAATAATGTGTGATGTACTGTTTTATTTTGTATTTAATCGCCTTCATCTTGTTTGGACCCCAGGAAGAGTAGCTTTGTGATGGGGATCTGTAATAAAATAAATAAAATACAGCAAGTACCAGTGACATACCCAGGCTAGTCTCATACCGACTGCCTTGCTCCTACCCTCCAGATCTCCAGACCTACCCTCCAGCCTGCCCTCTCTCTGCTCCATACATGGCCAGCAGACAGACAGTGGTGCTGGGTTTACTCTCTCCCCACTCATGGGTGTCTCTCACTGGACCATGAGCCATACCTCATCTGACCTTTCACCTCACCTGGGGGAGGGTAATCTGGGTGCTGGGTGGTCTTTGGGGCCTGGTTTTCACCTCTTGCTCCTGTGCCATTTTTTGTTGTTGACAGGAGCTGATAGGTGTTAAGAATATGATGAACTCTTCTGCATATTTATTTCACCAAACAAGTACTTTCCGATCTGTGAACAGCAAAAGGGGTAGGGTTCTAAGAGAATATGGAACTGGACCATGGTTAATTTCAGGCTGTTTAGTACAGGAGGTTAGAGTAGGGAAATAGTGACATAGCCCTGTAGCTACAGATGTTGTTTACTATACTTGGATACTTCTGAGAAATACCTTGGTGATATACGATCACCAGAGATATGAAAGGCAGATCCTGTTGGAAACATTCTGTCTAATCCTAACCAGTGAGAAAACACCTGTTGGACTTTGACACAGACATGCACTGTGGAGGAATGTATATACAGTATTTCTGTATCTGTACATGATTTTTGTATACCGTGAGAGGTGTGTGTGTGTGACTGCGTGTGAGACAAATAGATGGGAGTGGGGCTGAAATTCTCAGACCAGTAGAAAGAGCTGGGTGGGGGATGTCCGGGATATTTGATGCTATGGATAACTGCTTCTCTTCATGCCTTATTTTCAACCTCAGCCTTGTGTGACAGCCCGCACAAACATCAGCCACACACACACACACACACACACATACAGTGGGGAGAACAAGTATTTGATACACTGCCGATTTTGCAGGTTTTCCTACTTACAAAGCATGTAGAGGTCTGTAATGTTTATCATAGGTACACTTCAACTGTGAGAGACGGAATCTAAAAAATCCAGAAAATCACATTGTATGATTTTTAAGTAATTAATTTGCATTTTATTGCATGACATAAGTATTTGATCACCTACCAACCAGTAAGAATTCCGGCTCTCACAGACCTGTTAGTTTTTTTAAAGAAGCCCTCCTGTTCTCCACTCATTACCTGTATTAACTGCACCTGTTTGAACTCGTTACCTGTATAAAAGACACCTCCACACACTCAATCAAACAGACTCCAACCTCTCCACAATGGCCAAGACCAGAGAGCTGTGTAAGGACATCAGGGATAACATTGTAGACCTGCACAAGGCTGGGATGGGCTACAGGACAATAGGCAAGCAGCTTGGTGAGAAGGCAACAACTGTTGGTGCAATTATTAGAAAATGGAAGAAGTTCAAGATGACGGTCAATCACCCTCGGTCTGGGACTCCATGCAAAATCTCACCTCGTGGGGCATCAATGATCATGAGGAAGGTGAGGGATCAGCCCAGAACTACAGGGCAGGACCTGGTCAATGACCTGAAGAGAGCTGGGACCACAGACTCAAAGAAAACCATTAGTAACACACTACGCCGTGTAAAATCCTGCAGCGCACGCAAGGTCCCCCTGCTCAAGCCAGCGCATGTCCAGGCCCGTCTGAAGTTTGCCAATGACCATCTGGATGATCCAGAGGAGGAATGGGAGAAGGTCATGTGGTCTGATGAGACAAAAATAGAGCTTTTTGGTCTAAACTCCACTCGCCGTGTTTGGAGGAAGAAGAAGGATGAGTACAACCCCAAGAACACCATCCCAACCTTGAAGCATGGAGGTGGAAACATCATTATTTGGGGATGCTTTTCTGTAAAGGGGACAGGACGACTGCACCGTATTGAGGGGAGGATGGATGGGTCCATGAAGGATCTGGAGAAGGTCTGTATGGAGGAGTGGGCCAAAATCCCTGCTGCAGTGTGTGCAAACCTGGTCAAGACCTACAGGAAACGTATGATCTCTGTAATTGCAAACAAAGGTTTCTGTACCAAATATTAAGTTCTGCTTTTCTGATGTATCAAATACTTATGTCATGCAATAAAATGCAAATTAATTACTTAAAAATCATACAATGTGAATTTCTGGATTTTAGATTCCGTCTCTCACAGTTGAAGTGTACCTATGATAAAAATGACAGACCTCTACATGCTTTGTAAGTAGGAAAACCTGCAAAATCGGCAGTGTATCAAATACTTGTTCTCCCCACTGTACATCTACTTCAGCTGCACTCTGTTAGACATTTTGTTTTTGTTTTTGATTAGCTTGTTTCTTATGAAGTTTGACAGAATGGTATCATATGATGCCCTATAAAGTACAATTTATAACAGAAATGTAGATGGATTTTGTGTAGTCGGTCTCAATTTACAATCTCTATACTTCTTCTCTCCCCCTCTCTTTTTCTCAATCAATCTCTTCTTCTCTTTCTCTGCCCCTTTCTTTCCCTCTACCATTCCCATTATCCCTCTCTTTCCCCCTCTCTCTCTTTCTCTCTGTATTTCTCCACCTCTGTCTCCCTCTTTCTCTCTTCCCCCTCTCTCTCCCTCTCTCTTTGTACAGTATTCCCCCTCTCTCTTTTTCCTCTTTCCCACTTCCATCTCTCTCCCCCTCTCTCTTCCCCTCTCTCTCCCACTCTCTCAGTGATTGATAGAGATACTCTAGGGTCTCTTCTGGCTTAGCTGAAAAGATTACAAGACCTCATTCTCCTCAACTCTCCTGGGCCTCCAAAGCCGAGCAGAATTTCTGTTCCTCTCCATCTCTCCCTCTCTCTTTCTTCCTTTTATAGCCTCGTCTCTGCCGTTGTCTTTCGCTCCCCTGTTTTCCTCCGTTTATCTTTCAGACTGGCCCAGAGGGGCAGGAGAACTGGAAGTCTGTCTTGCCTTTCTTTATCTCCTCTCTCTCTCTCTCTCTCTCTCTCTCTCTCTCTCTCTCTCTCTCTCTCTCTCTCTCTCTCTCTCTCTCTCTCTCTCTGTCTCTCTCTCTCTCTCTCTCTCTCTCCCTATCTCTCTCTCTCTCTCTCGTCCACGTGAGGGTCTGGTCATCTGTGTCTCCTCAATGGTGTTGACGGTAGAGAATGAGCTCAGATGGAAGGATTGTTTCAGCTGTGTTTGGATGTAGGACACACACTCACACACTCAAGCCCTGGATGCTGGAGGCTGGTGAATGCTGTGTTTTTCTGTCTGCAGGTGTCCTATACTGATTATGTTCTTGAGTCATTTGTTTGAATTAGTAGATTTAGTTTTGGAGAGTCATTTGACTCCATAGTTCAAAATGATCTTCAGATGTTTTGAATCTGATTGTTAGTGTTGGAAACTGACACTGTACAGGACTTTAATCAATTCCTTCACTTAGCCAACCCTCAGTCTCTCAACTCTCACTACCTCTGTATCTGGGATGGAAGTACAAGCCAAGCCTTCCACAGTCCCCCATCTGCAGACAAGAGGAATTGAAGGAGTAGTTTTCAGGTTAACTGTTTCTTACTGGATCCTCTTACAACATGAGATAGGCAAATGGTGACACACACACACACACACACACACACACACACAAACAACGCAAAACATCAACATAATTATGTTTTTCTTGATTAACATTTAGCCCAATCCACATTCTCCCTCTCTTGTTTGTCTTTACTCCCCCCCCTCTCTCTCTCTCTCGCCCTCTCTCTCTCTCCCTCTCTTTCTCTCTCACTCTCACTCTCACTCGCACTCTCACTCGCACTCTCACTCTCACTCTCTTTCTCTCTCTCAATTCAATTCAATTTTAGGGCTTTATTGGCATGGAAAACATATGTTAACATTGCCAAAGCAAGTGAAGTAGATAGTAAACAAAAGTGAAATAAACAATAAATATTAACAGTAAACATTACACTGAGCAGTTCCAAAATAGAAAAAATATTTCAAATGTCATATTATGTATATATACAGTGTTGTAACAATGTGCAAATAGTTAAAGTACAAATGGGAAAATAAATAAACATAAATATGGGTTGTATTTACAATGGTGTTTGTTCTTCACTGGTTTCCCTTTTCTTGTGGCAACAGGTCACAAATATTGCTGCTGTGATGGCACACTGTGGTATTTCACGCAGTAGATATGGGAGTTTATCAAAATTAGGTATGTTTTCGAATTCTTTGTGGATCTGTGTAATCTGAGGGAAATATGTGTCTCTAATATGGTCATACATTTGGCAGGAGGTCAGGAAGTACAGTTCAGTTTCCACCTCATTTGTGGGCAGTGTGCACATAGCCTGTCTTCTCTTGAGAGCCAGGTCTGCCTACGGCGGCCTTTCTCAATAGCAAGGCTATGCTCACTGAGTCTGTACATAGTCAAAGCTTTCCTTAAGTTTGGGTCAGTCACAGTGGTCAGGTATTCTGCCACTGTGTACTCTCTGTTTAGGGCCAAATAGCATTCTAGTTTGCTCTGTATTTTTGTTAATTCTTTCCAATGTGTCAAGTAATTCTCTTTTTGTTTTCTCATGATTTGGTTGGGTCTAAAAGTGTTGTTGTCCTGGGGCTCTGTGGGGTCTGTTTGTGTTTGTGAACAGAGCCTCAGGACCAGCTTGCTTAGGGGACTATTCTCCAGGTTCATCTCTCTGTAGGTGATGGCTTTGTTATGGAAGGTTTGGGAATCGCTTCCTTTTAGGTGGTTGTAGAATTTATAGTCTCTTTTCTGGATTTGGATAATTAGCGGTATCGGCCTAATTCGGCTCTGCATGCATTATTTTGTGTTTTTCGTTGTACACTGACAATATTTTTTGCAGAACTCTGCAGTCTCAATTTGGTGTTTGTCCCATTTTGTGAATTCTTGGTTGGTGAGCGGACCCCAGACCTCACAACCATAAAGGGCAATGGGTTCTATAACTGATTCAAGTATTTTTAACCAGATCCTAATTGGTATGTCAAATTGTATGTTCCTTTTGATGGCATAGAAGGCCCTTTTGCCTTGTCTCTCAGATCGTTCACAGCTTTGTGGAAGTTACCTGTGGAGCTGATGTTTAGGCCGAGGTATGTATAGTTTTTTGTGTGCTCTGGGGCAACGGTGTCTAGATGGAATTCCCACGGGGGGCCAATATGAAAAATGTATGCACTCACTAACTGTAAGTCGCTCTGGATAAATGACTAAAATGTAAATGTAAATGTCAACACCATTATTTTTGTCTTGCTGAGATTTACTGTCAGGTCCCAGGTCTGACAGAATCTGTACAAAAGATCTACAGTTGAAGTCGGAAGTTTACATACACCTTAGCCAAATACATTTAAACTCAGTTTTTCACAATTACTGACATTTAATCCTAGTAAAAAGTCCCTGTCTTAGGTCAGTTAGGATCACCACTTTATTTTAAGAATGTGAAATGTCAGAATAATAGTAGAGAGTATTATTTATTTCAGCTTTTATTTCTTTCATCAAATTCCCAGTGGGTCAGAAGTTTACATACACTCAATTAGTATTTGGAAGCATTGCCTTTAAATTGTTTAACTTGGGTCAAACATTTCGGGTAGCCTTCTACAAGCTTCCAACAATAAGTTGGGTGAATTTTGGCCCATTCCTCCTGACAGACCTGGTATAACTGAATCAGGTTTGTAGGCCTCCTTGTTCGCACACGCTTTTTCAGTTCTGCCCACAAATGTTCTATAGGATTGAGGTCAGGGCTTTGTGATGGCCACTCCAATACCTTGACTTTGTTATCCTTAAGCCATTTTGCCACAACTTTGGAAGTATGCTTGGGGTTTACTGTGGATATAGATACTTTTGTACCTGTTTCCACCAGCATCTTCACAAGGTCCTTTGCTGTTGTTCTGGGATTGATTTGCACTTTTCGCACCAAAGTACATTCATCTCTAGGAGACAGAACGCATCTCCTTCCTGTGCGGTATGACGGCTGCGTGGTCCCATGGTGTTTATACTTGCGTGCTATTGTTTGTACAGAAGAACGTGGTACCTTCAGGCGTTTGGAAATTGCTCCCAAGGATGAACCAGACTTGTGGAGGTCTACAATTTTTTTTCAAATTCAAATTATGTCAATTAGCCTATCAGAAGCTTCTAAAGCCATGACATCATTTTCTGGAATTTTCCCAAGCTGTTTTAAGGCACAGTCAACTTAGTGAATGTAAACTTCTGACCAACTGGAATTGTGATACAGTGAATTATAAGTGAAATAATCTGTCTGTAAACAATTGTTGGAAAAATGACTTGTGTCATGCAAAAAGTAGATGTCCTAACCGACTTGCCAAAACTATAGTTTGTTAACAAGAAATAATGTGTGGAGTGGTTGAAAAACAAGATTTTGTCCTGTAGTTCATTCAATGTAATTGGAGAATCCAGTGGGTTCTGGTAGTCTTTAATAGTTGATTCTAAGATTTGCATTTGATCATGTATATTTTTTTGCTGATTGTTCTTTGTAGGCTCAGGTTATCTGGGTCTCTATGTTTTTGGTTGGATAGGTTTCTCAATTTCTTTCTTAGGTTTTTGCGTTCTTCATCAAACCATTTGTCATTGTTGTTACTTTTCTTTGGTTTTCTGTTAGAGATTTTTAGATTTGATAGGGAAACTGAGAGGTAAAATATACTGTTTAGGTTTTCTACTGCCAAGTTTACACATTCACTATTGCAGTGGAACGTTTCGTCCAGGAAGTTGTCTAAAAGGGATTGAATTTGTTGTTGCCTAATTGTTTTTTGGTAGGTTTACACACTACTTTCCTTCCATCTATAGCATTTCTTAATATTATTCAGTTCCTTTGGCTTTGTTGCCTCATGATCTCTCCTTCTCATTCACCACAATGTATTAAAGAGGTACTTGACAGTAGACCAGTTAATCTGTTTTCCTGACATCCCCACAAAGAGCGGAATAGCAGAGTTCAAGATGGCTGCCATTTCCCTCTGTCATATCTCCTCTCTCTAAGTCTAGTTCTCAGGCCTCAGGAGTCACACACACACACACACACACACAGTTCTCAGGGCTCTTATGTCCTAGTGTCGTAATTGAATAACTCCCCTCCATCTGGATGTCACTGAACATCTGATTAGGGGGGTGAAAAGCTAGCTGGCTAAGGTGACAGGGGCACAGGTTAGCCTGTTAGCACCTTAGCTCCAGGAAGGCACGCCAGAGAGCCTAATCCCACGTCCATTTACCTCAGTCAAAAGCAGGAAGTGCTGATTAGAAGCGCGGCCCCCTGGGAGATGGAGTTGAGGCTCTCTGTGACCCAGAGCTGGTTTAGTGTAGAGGGGCCCAGCTGTGAAGGGCCCAGGCCAGAAACCAGACCTGTCTTTATTCTGGAACACAGTAAGCCACAGCACAGTGGGAGACTCTGCTCTCTCTCTCTCTCTCTCTCTCTCTCTCTCTCTCTCTCTCTCTCTCTCTCTCTCTCTCTCTCTCTCTCTCTCTCTCTTTCTCTCCTATTTTTCTGTCATTCACACACTTGTTCTACGCTTTCTCTATTATCACTCATTCACATTTTCCCCTACCTTGCACTTCTCCTATAATTTTTTATCTCCATCCCCTCACTCTCTCTCTCTCTCTCTCTCTCTCTCTCTCTCTCTCTCTCTCTCTCTCTCTCTCTCTCTCTCTCTCTCTCTCTCTATTCCCTTCATCTATCCTCGTTCTCAGACTTTTCTGCTGTGAATGGTTTCCAGGGATGGTCCGTTGGGAGCTGGGTGGTAAATCACAATTTCCTGAGTCCAGCTGTTCCCATACTGAGGCTCATGGAATGTTCACTTCCCTCCCTCTTTCTCTCCATCTCTCTCCTCATCCAAATATTATTTCTAGGTTTCCTCACCCTCTTTCCCTATTTGTACATAATTTCTTAATTGGTGCATCTGTTGACGTATCATATTCCACAGAGAATAAAATCCTAGAACACTGTGTGCTCTTTCACAAGTCTGTGTGTGTGTTCATGTGTGCAGTATGTGCGTGTGTAGTGTCTCTGAGGTGTTTTAGAATTACGCTATCTAACACTCCTGAGTCCCAGAGGAAGTGGATAGTGATGGGACAGGAAGCTGAATGTGCGGAACATGAGTGATGGTGCAGACAGATGGGCAACAGAGCCAAAATGGCTGACATCAAGTGGCCCTTAGTGGACAGTGGCCCTTTGGAATCCCCCTTATCTCCGTAATGGAGGGCTTTTATGGGAGAGTGTTGCTTCAAGAAATGCTTCAATAACAAAACATTTGCCAAGAAAAACATCATTATGCTGATGTTTTGCATTGTTTGTGTGTGTGTGTGTGTGTGTGTGTGTGTTCAACACAATTGAGAATAGACTGTAGCATCAGATGTTATTTTAAGACTTTACTTATGAAATGAAGTTAAGCTTTTGTTGGCTGGTGGACAGTGACATTACTGAAATGTTATAAAACCACTCTTTGAACTCTTGCCCAACTTTCCCTGGGCCAGTTCATGATTGTGTGAAATAAAAGGAGTTAATTTAAAAAAAGTTTATACAGATCAATAAAGTGAGGAAACAAAAGACAGAGAGAGGAAATATGAGCAAAAGGAGAGAAAGAGAGGGCTGAGAACACACAGCGATAAAGGAAGACAAAGAGAGAGCAATGGATAGCCAAGGAATGGATAGCCAAGGAATGGATAGCCAAGGAATGGATAGCCAAGGAATAGATAGCCAAGGAATGGATAGCCAAGGAATGATAGCCAAGGAATGGATAGCCAAGGAATAGATAGCCAAGGAATGGATAGCCAAGGAATGATAGCCAAGGAATGGATAGCCAAGGAATAGATATCCAAGGAATGGATAGCCAATGAATGATAGCCAAGGAATGGATAGCCAAGGAATAGATAGCCAATTAATAGATAGCCAAGGAATAGATAGCCAAGGAATGGATAGCCAAGGAATGATAGCCAAGGAATGGATAGCCAAGGAATGGATAGCCAAGGAATGGATAGCGTAGCGAACATGTGTTTCAAGTTACGATAACATTGTCTGTTGTCAAGCACTGGTTGCAAAATCACAGTGTCCGTGTCACGTTTTCTCTCAGAATCATAATTCCCACGACCCTTATGAGAGTCATAGAGACAGACGTAAGCGTTGAACAGTCAGTCTGCTTTACAGCCCACTCCTGTTGTACTGTGTGTGTGTATATTCATACTGTGTAGGCCTGTCTGTGAACTACAGCAACCATTATTTGCTTTGGCCTCAGATGAAATCAAACACCCCCATGAGGTTATATTAAGAAAGATACAATTCTATTACAGTAGAATAAAGTATTTTTCTGACTGTGGGATTGGATACATAGTCAGAGAGAGAGAGAGAGAGACAATTTTGGTTTGCTGGGTAGAGACTAACTGTAAGTCGCTCTGGATAAGAGCGCCTGCTAAATTAAGGTGTCACCAGCCGCCTGTGGTCCTGATAGGGCAGGTTAGCAGAGTAATTCTCTCAGAGAAAAAACAACAACATGTTAACCCACTGTGTCTGGATATAGCCTGGTCCCAGAGCTCTTTGTGCTTTAGCCACTTGGCATATGGTAGTCAGGGCAGGGGAGTTAGCTAAAGCACAGAGCTAGCCTGGGACGAGGGTAGTCTGGACATGCTTCAACGCTTACAGTATAAGGTTCTCAATATCCAGGAGAAGCAATGGGGATGTAAGAAATAACATCTGGAGACAAACACAATATATACTTAAGCGTTATATACTTATACTTAATATATACTTAATACTTCATTGTTTCTTCCTCTAGAGTTTCTGTGCCTCCAAAAGGTTGCTGGCATTTTTCATAGTAATATTGTCCTTTTCGTCAGACCGCACTGGCCATTTGTGGGGATGCACTTGAGTCTGGGTGGTTTTTAATGACATTCATGAGGATGATCTAACTTTCTCTTGCATAATGAGACTCATATAACTAACCTCATCTGATTGACCTAATGGTTTGGTTCACAGTAGTTGACTGACACAAGCCCAGTTTCTGTTGGAGTGAACTGATTTGGCCAGTGAATTGGTCTTGGCTGGTTAACAGTACTAGGATATCAACATGTAGGTCACATTCCTGACTTCATTTAAGAGACTTCATTTGTCTCCTTCAGCTCTGACACAGAAATCACTAAAACTCAGTTAAGTGAAAGAAACGTCACTCCCATTGATTTCTACATTATTGTTCACACACCCAGATAAAAAATTTAACGTGAGATATGAGATGTGAATAGATTACATGTTTTATCATTGGGGAATTATGTCTAAGAGATTGATCAATGTCTGCAATGTCTACAGATGTAGGGCATGTATATGTCTTACGTGTGAAGACAATCTTTAAATCCTACACACTCATACTGGGGATGTCTCTAAGCTGGCGTATGGAGACCATACTGCTGGCAATACACACACACACACACACACACACACACACACACACACATACAGATACAGTACAGGCATGCACACAGATGACTAACACAGTCACACAACTCACAGATACAGTCACACAACTCACAGATACAGACACACAACTCACAGATACAGACACACACCTCACAGATACACACACAATCTTACAAACACATGTATTCACTCACAGAGAAAGCTAATGACAAACTCACACATTTAGAAATGCGCACACACACACACACAGAAAGGTACTTGTCTATGTTTCCAATGATAGATGTCTAAGGCCAGATGTGTGATTCTGTGAAGGATTTGCACCTCATCTTTAATGTCAAGCTTTTCTACATTTATTAAAGTGAGTTACCGCAGCTGCCATGGTATATCATGACATGCACACACAAACACACAGTCACATTCCAGCTTATTAAAAACTAATAGATTGGCAAAGTGGAGCCTTTTCCTCCCACATTGTAATGAATACTCAGGGAGAAAAAGGTGTAGATTCACACGCAGAGCGCGGCAGGTGTTTATTTTTGCCTTCGCAGAAGGCAGGAATCGTGGTCACAGGCAGGCAAACAGGCAGGTGAATCAAAACTAGGACGGAAGGCTATAACTGGTTCTCACAAACGAGCTATAAAAAGGCTTAGTAGAGTCAGAACAAACAATACCTCACAAGGCACAAACAGAAAGAACTGAACTAAATAAGGAGCTGATGAGACCAGGTGAGTAACTAACACAGGTGAAATCAATGAACAAAAATGAAAGACAGGGCTACGTACAAGAACACAAAGTGAACTAAGAAAATAAATACAGAACCTTACACCCATACTCCTCTTCTCTCTGCTCTGACTCAAACTTTCCTTCCCACCTCCCCTGTCTGGGACAGAACAGACCCTGAGCAAACTAACACACACACACACACACACACACACACACACACACACAGTGAAATGGTAACATAGAGGAGAGACTGGAGGAGAAACAGTCTAGAAGCTTTGTCTGAAGATAATGAAGAGAGAGGAAGCAAATCTGAGAGAACAACACAGGGAAACTCCATGTCAATTAAATGTCAATTAGATATATTATATCTATTGCATACTGTATGTCTAATTGTTCTGATTTATGTTCAGTAGAAGGTTTATTGATAAGATGCTACCTTGTACAGTTGATTTGAAGGAGCACAATCTGATGGTCCATTGAAACTTTCTCCATCCCCTTGGGGGCGTATGCAACCATGACAATGACCTTCTCAGGCTCCCCCTCATGGCCCCCTGCCAGAGGTCAACAATAGACTGGAGTAGGAACAGAAATTCCTCTGGGCCAGGGTCAGGGAGTAAAGGTCAAAGTTCAGGACCCCATAGAGCAGGAGCAACTACCTTCGCCAAACGGTCTGACCATGAGGTCCACGGTCGACTAAAGCTTGAACTGCTCACGGTCATGTTTCCTGTAGTTTAAAGTCAGGAGATTCAGTTACCTTCAACACCAGATTGATGTAGTTAGAGAAGTTATATTTCACCTCCGTCTGACCTCTGATTGATGTATTTCCTCTATATTGTACTGATACTGCAAAACCAATAGTTCTTACTGAAGCAGTATTTTACTGTTGTTTACTTTAGTGTTCCCATTGAACGTGGTGTCACGGTGAACACGCTTTCAGGTGTGATCAGCCGATCACAGATCAAACAATGATCCTGACCTCTCGTCCTCTCTGATCTCTGATCTGGGTTCATGTGATCCCTGGAGCTATGGGGGAGTCACAGAGAGACACAGTGTTTGTGCACCACTTCTTCGTTTCATGTGTGTAAGACGAGAAGCTATCTTCTAAGAAAGATCGTCCATATCCATCACTTCAGGTTGATTGATGACTGTTTTGGCATGGCGCTTATGATCTGTATATGTACGTAAATACCACTTTGTGAGACTTATGGTAGAAGTTAACCACAGATAAAGGGTCAGTTTTTCCATCCCCTCTAATGGTTAACGATAGGATAGGAGGTAAGGTAATCTGATATTTGATCGCTGTTAAGGTAATGGTTTACACGTGCAGTCTCCACTCATGTGATTGCCATCCTAAAAAGGCTCAGAGAACCACACATACCGTACCTTTATGTAGACAATCTCAACTCCAAACATGTAAGACAGTCACAAGGTAAATGAAGTATAGGCGGACACAGGAGATCCAATGAGTTAATTAGAAATGACGTCATTGTTCTCTCCCCAAAGCCCTGCTGTCATTCCCTCAGTGATATGCCTATCTTTGTGTTTCCTCTCCATACGTCTCTATTTGAATAACTGTATTTGTCCGGGACAGATTAATGACCTGTTAGGGATTACAAGATGTCACAGGAAATGATGCGCCAAGAGAGATCTGGAATGTACACAGGCAGGTCACCCGTGATACAAGTCAGTATTCGACGTCCATCCATGTCTGTGGACGTCGGAAGATGATGTGGAAACCGGCCACTAGGGGCAACAGTGAACGCTGTTACCTTTAAGCCTCTGGTTCCCCAAAGGTTGCATGTTCGAATCCAGCAATAAAACGTTGTTTTTGATTAATTTTTTTTAGCCTTAACCAAACGTTAACCCTTACCTTAACCATTTGGAGTTCATGCCTAACCTTAAGAATTCGGAGTTAATACCTAAACTTAACGTTGGAACGATACAGAGAAGTAACCAAACACTTCGAAATTTGACGTTTGGAACAACTTTGAAATTTGACAATTGAGAAACATGGATGAATGTCGAATTCTGACGTGAGACTGTGAGAGCTTGTTGAATGTACAAGCTGTGTGCATATGTGCACAGCTGTGTGTCGGCAGCGTTAGGGTTAGGGTATAGGCCAGAGACATGTGTGTGCATGTGTGTGTGCGTGTGTGTGTCCTTTGAAAAAACTTGTGTCCTCATTGGTCTTCTGATGCCCTTATCATCAGGGGACAGAGGTCTGGTTTTCTCTGAAGTGTTCTAAATCCTCCCATGATGCTTTGGGGCAGCGTGGGCTGTGCAGTGGAATGCTGTTCCTCACTGGGGGTTGGAACTCACGAACGTTCCCTAAACCAACCCACACTTCCCATCGTCTCTTCATTGTGCCCAAGTCCAATCCTAGAATACTGTCCACTCGCTACAAAAGGTCTTGAGCACAAGCTTGAACTTCAGGTTAGGCACTTTTCAGTCTGTCTGGTATCATCTGTAGTCCTACTGTCCTAGTCTGGTTCTGTCTGGTTCTGGATCTGTCTTTGGCTCTGTGGCCATGTGTGTTTACCCTGGCTGGGCTGACACAGAGGACATGGTGGGATGTGGTTAGGATATGGTTATGCCTGTCAGGTGAACCACAACCACTGTGAGTCAGATTGTCCACAGGTTGACCAGACTAACCAACAACAGTGTTGGTTTGTTATGTCTGAGTAAAACGTGGTACTTCACAGTTAAGTCACACAGCTGCATTTTAAGACATCAGACACACCACAATGACAAACACATTACTTTATAACTAGTACTTTAACAATAACATCATAACACAAGTTTCACTGCATGTGGAGGTTGACCAGCCAAACATTCAAAACAACAACACTAGATCAGTGACATATACAGCAAGGCCATGCAGGGGTGTCATGCACCCAAAAAATTTGAGGGGGCTCAAAGTATGAGAGGATGGCTGGGGGGGTGGTCCGGTGGGGGGCTTCTGCCTCCCGTCCGTTAGAAAAATTTTCATTTTTCAAACACCTGAAACAGCCTTTTCCTGCAATCTAGAGACATAATCATTAAGCTAAATTCTTTGTAATAAATATGTCTATTTTTCCATATCTAACATACCTCTTGAGCTGTCTGTATCCTCCTGACTGGTAGTTCTGTTTTTAAAGGTCCTCCTGTAGCTCAGTTGGTAGAGCATGGTGCTTGCAACACCAGGGTTGTGGGTTCGATTCCCACGGGGGGCCAGTATGGAAAATGTATGCACTCATTAACTGTAAGTCGCTCTGGATAAGAGCATCTGCTAAATGATGTAAATGTAAAGAAACTAAATATGCTTCTCTGCATCATGGCCAAAATCTGGGTAAAGGATTGAAAGGAATGTGAGTCTTATTTAGTTATTACTTGCTTTTCTAAAGTCTACCAACCAGGCATGCCAGCTAAGATGGTTAGACAAGCTAGCTACTCTAACTTGATTGACAGCCTGAAATGACTTCTTGGTAGCTAGTTATGAGATTGGGAGATTGGGAACCTATCTGGGCTAGCTAAAGACAACTTTCTTTTTAAAGGACAAATCTGAGGGGGCACGTGCCCCTGTGCCTCGTATGGGTATGACACCTCTGAGGCTATGTACAGTAAATCTGCCTTAGGGGAGGGATGTCTCAGCCACACACACACACACACACACACACACACACACACAACCTCACAGAAGTCTCTCATTTCATTCAAGAAATACACACACACTGAAACAGACTCTCAGACACTTAAACTGCCGTAACCTCTCTAACCTTTCATTGAGGCAGAATGATGCTGTCATGGGGATAAGGGGCATTATGTTATCATGTTGCTGTTTATTGCCTTGGCAGCAGCAGATGTCTGCTAGCTCGAACTCTGTCATTACTGTCATCATGGTCCTGATGTAAACAGGCTGTCTCAGTCTCCTCACTGGAACAAGGCAGGGACATAGGCTCTAGTCTGTGGGGTCTGTGGGGTCTGTGGGGTCTGTGGGGTCTGTGGGGTCTGTGGGGTTTGTGGGGTTTGTGGGGTCTGTGGGGTTTGTGCAATCCTTAGTGAGTAAACATGCTTAAATAGAACATGATGTACACAGACAGAGGGGTCACCATTCTGGGGTAGGGAGTTCTCTCTTGGTGGTGTAGAATCAGCAATCGTCTGGTCCCAAGACAGACACACTAACCACAGTCCCAAAACAGTATACGCCTCTCCTGGAAGGGTTTTCAGTATGCTTACCAGGGGTAGCTTAGCTGCAATACTTCAAAATGTCACAGTAATAATGAAGAAAGAAGTGAATAATAGTTTGACCAGGGGGAAGATGCATTATGAGACATGGATAAACTAAGGTAATTTACTCCTGACCTCTCTCCCATTCTTTGGAACAGTGTTTCCTGTTGACTTTAGCTCACATCTCTTCATGAGAACACTAGTGTATGGTAAGAGATAGCCTAGAGCTACAGTCACACTTCAATGGGAAGAGATCATTGGTGCCTGTTTCAGGGGAAGTTAGACTTTACAGGAAACAAAGCCGTTAACTTTGGCAGAGTCCCTCCTGTGATGCGGCTCTTAACGCTTATCTGGGTGAGTTACGATGGGCCTCACCTCCACCGCTAGACATGTTTACATCCAAGAGGTAGTATGCATGTCCCAGAAAAGAAATACGTTACAGTTTGGCAGTTTGGGAAGTGTGTGTGTGTGTGTGTGTGTGTGTGTGTGTGTGTGTGTGTGTGTGTGTGTGTGTGTGTGTGTGTGTGTGTGTGTGTGTGTGTGTGTGTGTGTGTGTGTGTGTGTGTGTGTGTGTGTGTGTGTCCCAGACACTCTTTTGCATCATTGGTCTGATCCCCCTGTATGTCTGTCTGTTTGTTTATTGTTGTGGTCAAGGTTGTCTGGAATAATCTGGATTCAGAAATGTAGGAACGTTTTCCATTTTGTCGTGGTCATGGTCTTTAGACATTTAGATATCTCCCGGGGCAAAACATAGTGCCACAAACCTGCAGTTCACGTGGTTTCGATTAGAGTGTGCATGCATGTTTTCTGATCAGACAGCCCACGGAGAGTAGATGGTTGTGACCACAAAGGGTCTGATGGACCACAGAGTCTAGCTTGCTCTGAGCACAACACGTGAAAGATCATTAACATTGGACGGTCACAGAGGAAACTAGAAAAGTAATGTTTCAAACAGAAACAGATTATACAGTCTGGTTTATTGGAGTCTTGTCATGTTGGGTTTCCTAGAAACAAACAGGATATGCACTGAAACTATAGCTCAGCCTTTCACTATAGCAGTCCAGACTGTCCAATGCATTTAGATTAGGGGAGGAATTATATAACATCCCCTCTCAATTCATCATGTGAATATTTACATGAGAGTTAATGTATATTAACATTGTGTTCTCTCATACACTCCACAGACACAGAGTCTACGAGATTAGCATTCTGTCCTCCATCTTAGATCTTCGAGTGAGGCAGTTTCTGTAGCTCTCCTCTGTCACCCTGGCTGTCCATAACACTGTGCTGAAGTGTTGAGCCTGGTTCCAGTGTTCACCATGTCACTGTTGAGACTGGGACTGGGTCCTCTGGCCCAACGGCTTTGAATGCTGTAGGAGTCAGATAAATGTTAATATACCAAATGCTTGTTACTGAGCCAAAAGCCTCAGCTGGGGTGTTGGGTACGTGGGTGGTCTGGTCTGGTGTGATCAACTGTTCAGAGAGAACATTCTAGAAGGGTGTCTGGCTTCATGTCTGGGCCCGCCTAGAGCAGTGTCCTACATACCCTGTTCTGGACAGCTGCATTGTGTGCTGGACTTTGTCCCAACCCAATCAACTAATCCTCAAGACTGTCATTAACAAGAGTGTTAATGCTGGGCTGGGACAAAAGCCTCCACACTCTGTACTCCCCACAGGACCAGGAGCGAGGAAGTGAGGGTAGAGAGAACGAATGGACCTCAATCCCCCATTCTCCACCAAAGAAACCCCTGGCCTCTCCTTGAGAATCCTCAGGCTCTCTCTATGTGATGAAGGATGTTAAGGTGATTAGTGTAGCAGGCCTGGAAAAGGTGATGTTGGAAAGAGCAGGTTGTTGTGATGGTGGTGGGTGGGGTCAGGATATATTGTAACACAATACCATTGTCTTCAGCTGAAATAGTCATCCACTATTTTAGGCCAAACTGCAAAAGCAAATGGATTCCACATAGCCACATATTTCTGTCCTTTGTGTCTGTCCGGAGGTGATGTGTCCTATTGTGTAGCTGGTGGGGTTTCCAGTCCACTGTCCAGGCGATGCCTCTGTGATGTCACACCTCAGCAGGGGTGCATCCCAATAGTCTGACATGGCTTCCTCTCCTTATCCTCTCTTGAACGGTGCTAGAACTCAGGCTGGGTGGAAGCAGTATGGAGGACGCCTGTTGACTACCAGATTCGCTTTCACCTGTCCAGTTCTGGAATGTCAGTGCAGATTGAGGAAAAGCGTACAAAGTAGTGGAAGCCACTTTAGGTTACTGTGATGTCAAAAGCAGGTGGAATTTAGACCTGAATGACACTGTCTCAAGTCAAGTCTTCACTATAGTCAGTCAGTCTGGGCTATCCCGCCACACAGTATGCCTGTACTGAAGATCTACAGTCTGCTAAAGATGTGTCGCCTTTAGATTCAGAGATCCCGAGATAGCTACAGCCAGTTAGGGAGGAAATTGATCCCCATGCATTCCATAGCGAAGGGCAGAAGGTCCTTTGTGGTGGGGAAGATAGGGGATCATGAAAGGACATCGTCTGCAGGGTGAAAGACTCTTTGTGATCCTGGGGAGGGTCTCAATGGGCTCTTTTTCTACGATTCCTAATCTGCCACTTTGTCGCGCTGAGAACATAAAGTGAACGTTTGGAAAGTTTTGGGAGTTTTTTGCAGGCGGGTGGGGGGTGGGGGATCGGGGTGGGGGATCGGGGTTGGCGATTGCTGTCTAAGCAGGCGCTGGTATGAGTGTGTAGACGGGGGTTAGGAGGACACAGTCCAATGACGTCAGAAGATAAACCAGCCTTGGAGACTCCTTGCATGTCAACTATGGACTGATTGTCTAAGATATATACAGGCTGAGTCGCTCATTCTATGCCTTCTATTGTTCTCTGATAGGGAAACAGTTTGGGCAGGTTTTCCTGGGAGTGTTTGCTTTCCTTTCATTGCTATTCACTGTCAGGCTCAGCTGTGGAAACTCTTGTGGAACATTAAGCATGCAAATATGTCCTATAGGTCAAATAATAATAATAATAATAATAATAATAATAATAATAATAATGTATTACATTTTTGTAAAGCACCTTTTATTATACAAGAATAATCTCAAAGTGTAAATAAGTAATTTGCATTCATGTATGGCCTTATAGAGGTAGTAGTGTTTTGTGCCTTAGTGACCACAGTGGCCTCTGGTGATCATCATGATTTGTCCAATGTCAATGCTACATGTTACAAACAGAGTGCTTTGTGTTGCTGTTAGTATGTAGCCTAGGGTCTCCATGGGAAGCCCAGGGCAGAGGTTCCAGACATTTTTCAATAGTGCCCCAGCCTGGAAATGTTCTGTGTGACCCACCAAGTAAACAGAACCATGTCTCAGACCACAACCCAGTCTTTAGTCACAACCATAGCAAAACTGGCCAAAACCCAACAATGGGTCCCAACCCACCAGTTAGTAACCACCATAGGCTATGGGACTTCTGTGTTTGATCATGTCTTGTCCACACTGAACTCTGGTCATGGTTGGTTCAAGTTTGTGTCCAGTCCTGTACAGACTACCTCGTGGAAGTAGCACTGGTATGCAGCCTAACGCCTCTGTGGGGAGTCTGGGGGATTGTTCACAGGCTCATTCTCACTGTCAGAATAAGGATCTCAGTGTACGACTCTGATGAATGGGAGGGTTACATATAAAAGGAACGTGCTGTCTGTCTGTCCAGTCTGTCTGTCTGTCTGTCTGTATGTCCAGGGGTGTTAATGGCTGAAATGAGTCAGACGATCCACATCAAAACAACCATTTAGCACACAGACCACCATACAGATCATATCCTCAGACAGTATCCAGACTATCAAACACAGTCATGCTATGACCCCAATGACCCCAATGACCCCACAGTCATAAACAACTACTATACACACGCAGTCTGTTATATATATATATTATATTCACAGCACAGCAGATCCTGAGTATATTGACTACTGTGTACAATTAAGGACATGCGTGTTCAACTATACACGTGCATATCCCATGCACCACCGTATACCAGACAAAACCTGTAAGCTACACATGAACATATTACAGTATGTTTGAGGGTTATTACTGTCTATCCATGATATTGTTTTGTTGTCTCTAACCCAGTTCTCTGTGATGTGTTCTCCAGGGTGGCAAGAAGTACAGTGGGCCATGTGGAGGGAGAGACTGCAGCGGAGGGTGTAAATGCTTCCCTGAGAAAGGTGCCAGGGTAAGTCATATTTCCTTCCTTGTTCTGCTCTCTAACCACGACACAACACTGTGTGCCCCCAGCTCTATCTCCATCTCTAGTCAACCCTCCATAACTCAATACCACAGGTGGCTGGTGGCACCTTAATTGGGGAGGAGGGGCTCATAGTAATGGCTGGAACGAAATAAATTGAATGGTATTGAACACATCAAACACATGGTTTCCATGTGTCCCAAATGACTTCCAAGTCCCACATGTCCCACATGGTTTCCAAGTCCCACGTGGTTTACATGTGTTTGATACCATCCCATTCACTCCATTGCAGACATTATTTTGAGCCGTCCTCCCCTCACCAGCCTCCTGTGCTCTACACCTCTAAATTAAGTATTTCAATTGGCTATCCAGGAGGTGTGAAAGCACCATAACAATGCAACAATAATAGAAAGACTACTTGAAGCGATAACACCCAACCAGACCTTCGTCAATACGAACCTCTCTGTCTGGGTAACATATGAACTCATTTCTATTATGGTTTGACTCCCAGTATATCTACCAATGGGCTGTTTCCCAACCCCTTTGTCTCACGTCCTTATCCTCTTATCACACATGCTGTTAGAGAAAGTGGTGAAACTCACACCATTAACTTAACAGTATAAAGAGGGGATGGAGGAGCCTCTAGAGCAGGACTGCCCAACCCTGTTCCTGGAGAGCTTCCCTCCTGTAGGTTTTCGCTCCAACCCCAGGTGTTACTAACCTGATTCATCTTATCAACCTGCTAATTATTAGAATCAGGTGTGCTAGATTAGGGTTGGAGCAAAAACCTACAGGACGGTAGCTCTCCAGGGCAGATGTTGTGAAAGCAGGGAGGGAGAGACAGATTAAACACCAGGTTGATAATGAGATAATGGGCCGAGAGAGAGAGACGGAGGGGGGGGACAGGATCTGTAAGAGGAACCAATTACTGAGCAGGGATATAGTCTTGGTAGTCTGTTATCATTTACACAGCAAATTGTCCAGTGCTGATTTTTTTTTGGTAACATTTCAAGTGTTGTTTCAGGAGTTAAATGTCCCTCTGTAAGAGTGAAATTAACACTCAGTGGTGTAAAAGAACCCCCAGTGTTGGTGTTAATAATCACAGTTATTGTTTTACACTGTAGAGAGTAAAACAGTCCCATTAAAACCACACCCATCATTATATTTCCCAGCATGCTCTACTGCAGGTAGATTTTTTAGGATGGTTTTTAATATCTGTGTTTTTGCATGTATATTGATTGTTTAATTAATCTTATGCTACACGAAGATAAATAACATACATTTTTTGAAACTAATCCAATCAGTTAGTTAGATTTATTGCACCCATTACTGAAATGATTGTTCCAGTTTAAATGGTTTAGGTAGTGTTTTTTTATTAAGTTAACTAACCCTGACAGTCATTCTGAATGCAGGTTGCGGGTGAATAAAAACTCCATCTGTTGGATATCCTAACTCTGGCAGGAATTACATATCACTTTCCAAGCCAGCATAATGGGATTTGCAGGCCTGATGTGGCCTGTAAACCAGGAGTTTCCTAACACCACTGTGTTAGGGTAAAACTAGGCCACTTACTAGGCCAATAATTAAGGCCTTATGAAATATGGACTGTATTTTCATAGAGTTTAATTTGAACGATAACGTTCCCCTAGGAACTCACTTGGTGAAAGCCACAGCCCTTTAAAAGGAAAGAATTCAACAGCCATGTCTCTGTCACTAACAAATACAGTAATGGGCGTTAACTCTACAATTTACTCAAAATGAAAAGACACCCTGGAAAATATGCAAATTAGGCTTTACACCATATAGTGTGAAAAAAACACCCCAATTGAATTTACTGTAACACTACAGGTGTTCAATTCTTACACTGAGAAAGTGTAACAGCATCATTTTACTCTAAATCAAGTGTAATGTTTTACACTGTAGGTGTTGTAAACACCACAATGGAGTTCCTTTGAACAATTTAATAGTTAAATGGAGAACACTGCAACATAGTTACATTTTTAACACTTTCAAAAGTGTAATTTTAACACCTGTACAGTGGGACTCATACTGTATGTTCACTGAAAATAGTGTACATTTCACACTTTTAGAGTTAAATGGGGAACAATGCAACAGATTCCAATCTTTAACACTTTCAAAGTGTTATTTTAACTAATTAGCTCTCACAGTCTCACGTCAGAATTAGATGTTCATCCATGTTTCTCAAACGTCAAATTTCGAAGGTGTTCCAAACGTCAAATTTCACATTGTTTAAGATTAAGTTTAGGCATTGACTCCAAAATCTTAAGGTTAGGCATTAACGGTTAACGTTTGGGATAGGCTTAAAACAAAAATAAAAAAATCAACTTTCTATCGCTGGATTCGAACATGCAACCTTTGGGGAACCAGAGGCAGATGCTTACGCCCATCCTCCATCCCCGTCCACAACACCGTAGCAAACCAAAGCCTACTCCAAGGTAACAACGCTCACTGTTGCTCCTAGTGTCCGGTATCCACGTCATCTCCCAACGTCCTTAGACATGGATGGACGGCGAATTCTGACTTGTAACACCGGCGACCTGGCTGATTTTAACAACAGTACAGTGAGACTCATATGTTCACTGAAAATAGTGTACATTCTACACTTTCAGAGTTAAATGTACACCATTGATTTTGCTGTATAGGAGTGTCTGATTACCATGGAGACCCGCTGGGAGAGTGACAGGTGGGGGACAGTGTCAAACCCATAATATGAGAATAGATGTATTCTAATAGAGCCGTTGTTACAGTGCATGCTCAAACTCAGACAGAGTGGCCAGTTTGGTTCTTTCTGCTCATCTTCAAAGTATATTCTCATAGGAACTATTAAACCGCCAGTTCAAACTTTATGTGACGTTCTAACCACAAGGATGGAGTTCTTCAGTTCGTAAAGCACACAGCCAGTGAGAAGAAGGCTTTGTTAGTGAGTTCTTAAAAGGGAATTGTACTCCAACCCGGTTGTGTTGGGACTTGGGAATTTACCAGGTCGACAATACAGTGTGTGGAACATTTGACCTCTACAGTCACCAGGTTACAGGAAACCCCATAAGGAGTAGTAGAGGTGAGAGAGACAGGAAAAACATTAAACAGCTTTAAGGATGCAAAGGCCTTGTGAGTGAGGGTCAGACCGTCAACGCTATCTCTTCCCTCCCTCCCACTCTCTCTGTGTTTCTCACTCTCTCTCTCTCTCTCTCTCTCTCTCTCTCTCTCTCTCTCTCTCTCTCTCTCTCTCTCTCTCTCACTCTCTCTCAATTCAAGGGGCTTTATCTCGCTCAACTCTCTCTCTTTATCTCGGCCAGATAGAGAGGGGAAAGAGTCTTGATTTCTCCCCCGGTTGCACTTTGGCATGTTGTTCCCATGACATTTGTTCCAGTAAACAAAATGCAAAGAAAGAAAGAAATCATCGGGTCTCTCCCACTCCCCATTCTCCCTCCCTCATATTCACACTCCCCATTCTCACTCCCTCATATTCACACTCCCCATTCTCCCTCCCTCATATTCACACTCCCCATTCTCCCTCCCTCATATTCACACTCCCCATTCTCCCTCCCTCATATTCACACTCCCCATTCTCACTCCCTCATATTCTCACTCCCCATTCTCACTCCCTCATGTTCTCACTCCCTCACATTCACACATCCACTGGGCCTAGTTGTAAAATCATTCGTTAGATTTTTACATCATAAACACTTGTGCCATCCCAAAAGGCAAAAGGCTGTTTTCACTTTTTTTTGTACAATCCTGGTTTATTTCCAAAAGTAGTTGTGTCTATTGTCTATTGTCTTGCTCCTTCCACTTGATTTCTAGCATATTTTTGTAGTAAATTCTCATTCACTCTAAGAGTCATTGGCGTCAGTTGAGCCAAATCAACATCTTCTCCTCGTCAGGTTGATTGATTTGTCTATGAATCAAACTGAAGAGAAGACGCTCCTCCCAGATGTCTGTCCCCTCTCCCTCTCCCTCTCCTTCTCTCTCTCTCTCTCTCTCTCTCGCTCTCTCTATCCCGCTATCTATCTTCCTTTGTCTCTCTCTGGGGAAGAGTGGACTCATCACTTTTTCCTGTTGATCATTCACAGGCCCCTGGATTGGCAAAGGTTGAACTACAGCTGTTTTGAATCGATGACAGTTGTTCTTCGGTTGAACTGGCGACCGCAGAAATATCAACCGCTCCCAGGGGTCGATTACGGCCATACATTGTTAAATTTTTACTGCTTCTCGATACAATATGGATGTGGCAATGCAGTTGTAGAAGGGCATCGTCCAACACTGTCATCAGTCTGGCATCTGTGTTAGAATATGTCTCCTAACTCCATTATGAATACAATGAGGAACAACCCAAAACCCCCGAAACGCCAAGATCCTTCAGCTTGTTAACATTCTCCCACAGAACTCATTACTGTAGGAAAAAGAAAAAGGAGAGAGAGAGAAACAGAGGCAGTGGTTTCTGGGAAGGGAGGATCGACAGAGAGCAGAGAGAGGAGTTGATTGTGTCAGAGAAAATTGTGTTCCAGAGATGGTAATTTCATGGGTGTTTAGCGTTGGCCAGAGAAGTGATATGGCATGGTTGTCCTCGATCCCTGCCACCACCCACTCCCCCTGGCAGACTGTGGAGGGTTTTATTCACAGAGAGAGTTCAAGAAAATATCACGCTCCTCTAGGCACTGATACACACTCATAGTTGCTTCATAGTCAAAGTTATTGTGGGTTGTAGCTCGTAACGCCAGTCCAATAAAACTGGGAAATAAACAAAGTGCTTGTGTCCATAAGATTGTAAAGTGTTGACAAATGCATGTAAAGTGTTTGACGAGCCCTCAAAACAAAGGATGAATTACTTGTGTCTATAGCAGGTTGGTGATTGTAAGGTATTGATATTTGAGAGGTATTTTGCGACATTTGAAGGACAAATGAAACCAAGAGCCTCTAGGCCAGAGGCCCCATTCTAGTCCAGCACCAGTATGAACAGCCTGTTGTCCTAGACAATGATTGGCCTGGCCCAGGACAGGACAGCTTGAGGACTTGGGACACAAGGCTTCCTTAGCAGAAAACATGTTCAGCAGATCAATGCTCTCTTTTGTACTGGGAGCCTTCCTCCTCCTCCTCCTCCTCCTCCTCCTCCTCCTCCTCCTCCTCCTTCTCCTGCAGGGAGGGGGCTGGAATATCACAGGGATAAATTACAGTCCCAAAAACAGTAGAAGAGGACTGGAAAGACCTCACTGTCTTCCAGAGAAAGAGAGAGAAAGAGAGAGGGTGAGGGAGTGAGAAAGACTGTTCTGTCCCAGTTTGAAAATAATTTTGTCCCCCATCCCTTCATGGGAAAAGCTGATGGCCGATGTGGAACAGGAAATGACACGCGGCACAGGAAGCTGAAAACATTAACAAGCAACTGATCTTTTTTATATAGACAACGACTCTGCGTTGGTGGGAAGGCGATTGTGTGTGTGTGTGTGTGTGTTTGTGTGTGTGTGTGCATCCGTGCGTGTCTATAAATGGCATGATTTCCTTGTTCCATGAAAACAAGGCCATGTATACATCCCGAAGTCCATGCCCTCACCCGTCATCAACTTCCCTGTCTCCATAGGGACAGGATAATGGAACTGTCCGGAATGCCATGGCCCTCTGAGGGAAGATCTGAGAGGCCACTTGTTCTATTTACAGTACGCCTGTGTGTATGTGTGTGTGTGTGCGTGTGTGCATGTGCGTGCATGTGCAAGAGAGAGACGACCTTGGTGAACTCTCCATCAACTCTTTTAAGCTCTTTTTGTACTGTAGTGTAGACCTTTTGATTTCAATTTCAATCAGGGGAGAATGTCTACATAGCACATCATCAAAAACTCTAATAGACCCTGTTTGATTACTGTTTGATTGACACAGTGTATTGAGCCTCAGACAGTGAGCAGAACCCCTGACCAGAGCCAGGGCAGGATCAGGAAGGATGGGATCTGGACTGATTTGCTGACAGGTTGGACATCTTGTCTATTGACCTGTAGGAAGCATACCAGCCGAACAAGCATGATGTCAGTGCCCAGCCTGGCTGCAAGCCTCTCAGCCAAACATATAATCCTCAATCACATCCAAGTGTGTAAGCCCTGACCTTAATAACCCCATACCTCAGCCCTGACCTTAACCCCATACCTCAGTCCTGACCTTAATAACCCCATACCTCAGCCCTGACCTTAATAACCCCATACCTCAGCCCTGACCTTAATAACCCCATCCCTCAGCCCTGACCTTAATAACCCCATACCTCAGCCCTGACCTTAATAACCCCATCCCTCAGCCCTGACCTTAATAACCCCATCCCTCAGCCCTGACCTTATCCCCATACCTCAGCCCTGACCTTAATAACCCCATACCTCAGTGCTGCCTGTCAAGCATGAACAGTGATGATAAAGAACAGGGTGTAGTGGTGCGTGTGGGCGAGGGAACAGGAGGGGTGAGAGGGGAGGGGGTCCAAACCTGCTGCTATCACTAAAGATTTGAGATGGGAGGTTGCTGTTTTCTTCTCTCATGGCTCTGATTCCTTCAGAGAGAGTCAGTGTGGATCATAGGCTCTTGTCTTGGCCTGCTGTAACAGACGTGAAATGAAACTTTCTTCTGTAAAGAGAGGAGTTAGACAGACAGCGAGCAGCTGGGTGTGTTTGTGTGTGTGAGGATGTGTGTCTGTCTGTCCAAAAGCTACATGTGTCCTATTAGTGTGTCAGCTCCCCAAAACCTCAACATTTTATCCATGGCAACCGAGAGAGAAATATCATCACAAACTGTTGCTGAGGATCAAGAACTTTAATGTCACAGAAGAGAGAGTGACCCAAACCTGTTAAAAACACTGGTCAGCCCTAGACTTGAAGAAGACAAAGCACACACTCCTAACAGGCTTGTTAAATCCTCAGACATCACAGTGTTTGTCTTATCTCCTCTCCAGTCACGGTGCACTTTTTCAGATCCTCTGTTGCAATCTTATACAGAGAAGTGTGTGACGGAGAGTGTGTGTGTGTATATGGATGAGTTTGTTGAGACATTTTTCCAGTAGATAAATGTTTATGGCACATGGACAAGGGTATACTGTAGGAATGTTTTGTTTGTATGTATGTGTGTAGTCTGGATTCAGGACGTCAGTTAGAGGGTTAGGGTGGGGTGAGGAAGGGGGCAGGGGCAGACTCTAACCTTGTTAAAGAGAAGTGAAGCCTCACTGTCAAGGACAGTGGACACAGATATACCTCTTTCCAGACACACACACACACACACACACTTCATAATTCAGGAAATGGACATCACAAGATCTCATCCTACAGTTCCCTCCATAAGTATTGGTACAGTGAAGTCTAAATCATATTCAATTTGAGATCAAATTAGCTTTTATTTGGGGACATTTCTGTTTTGTGTTTCTGTTTTGTATTTCTGTTTTGTATTTCTGTTTTGCATTTCTGTTTTGTATTTCTGTTTTGCAAATCAACTTCTTAGGACACACTTACGGTCTTACAGTCATGGACAGACATACAGTCTTCTTCCCAGACACACACACCGTCCCGCACACACACTCTTCATAACTCATAATTCAGAAAATGGACATCACAAGATCGTATTTCCCTGATGGCATCTTTGTCATCTGGCTCTGTGCTCAAAAGAGACTCCTCTTCTCCTTTTTCATGTTTATCACCTCCTGAAAGAAAGAGATGTTTGACCCGTCCATCCTGCACCCAGCTGTGGCCCAGCTCTACGGGCCTGGCTGTTGCATTTAAAGACGATGGCTGTGTTATAGGAACAAGAGGTGCCTTGTGTGTGACGGACAGAGTAGCGTCTCTTTTAAGGCACAGGACACACAGAGAGAGAGAGAGAGAGAGAGAGAGAGAGAGACTTTTTGACTTTTTTTCTTTCTTTAATGGTACATCCTCATTTCATTAAACCCCCCTCCCAAAAAAAAAAAAAAAAAACATAAAAAATGACCAATATCCCCTGTACTGCATACTCACCTTTCCCTCTACCCCACGATACGAAAACAACACCACACATCACAATAACCCATACCTCACCACTTCTACAACCGTATATCCAGACCATCTCCCCCAGCTATACAGACAGCCCCCCCAACACACCACATCTGTTGAAACATCTCCACACTTTTTATCATTTTATAGAACTCAAATACCCCTACACACCTCTTTTGAGGAGCAAATTTTTACAGACAGACCCGGTACAAAAAGGACTGCCACCCCTGCACTAACATTTGTCCCATGGCTCAGCACACTTGCCCCTTTCCACCAGAGCCCCCAATCAACTTCATTCACGACATCGCTATGCGTCTCCTGCAGAAACAACACCTGTACTTTTTTTTGTTTTACATATTCACCCAACACACTCCTCTTTCCCATCTCTGGCGCCATTAATATTAAGTGAGCCTACCCAAAGAGTCTCCATAAGAAGTGGGAGAAAAGCCAGCAAAGAAAGAGACCAATAGTAAAGCTCAAAAAGCCCCAGTGCCAGAAAGAAAACTTTCATCTAAACAGTGTCTGAAGGTAGACCTTCACGCACGGTTGTGACCCACTTCCTCAACCTAAACCGTTTCCTGGGTGAGAGGACACCATGCCCCTCATTTTTCATAGCATGTTGTACTGATCTTACAAACTTTCCCGGATCGCAAAAAAAGCCTCAAGATTAACTGTTTCCCTGGACCCAGAAAATAAATCCTCCTCATCGTCATCGTCTTCCTCAGACTCACCTTCCTCCTCCTCATCTTCCAACCTGACCACCTGCCCTTCCTCTCTAGTCAGGGCCTCCCCCCCAGCTCCAGGCAAAGGTTCCTTGGTGCCTTTCACATTTACATTTTAGTCATTTAGCAGACGCTCTTATCCAGAGCGACTTACATGAGCAATTAGGGTTAAGTGCCTTGCTCAAGGGCACATCGACAGATTTTTCACCTAATCGGCTCTGGGATTAGAACCAGTGACCTTTCGGTTACTGACACAACGCTCTTAACCACTAAGCTACCTGCCGCCCACCACCAGCCTCTCCCCTCCCACCTCCTTTCTTCTTCCCCTTTTTTCTCTTTCGCTTGACACCCTCCTCCACCCCCCCCTAGTCGCTTCCCCTTCCCCACTATACTCTCCTCATCCACTAGCATAACCTGACTAAGCCCAGCCTCATCTACACCACCATCCATGACATGACTAGAACCAGTCTCAGCTACACCACCATCCATAACATGACTAGACCCAGCCTCATCTACACCACCATCCATAACATGACAAGACCCAGCCTCATCTACACCACCATCTATAGCATGACTAGACCCAGCCTCATCTACACCACCATCCATGACATGACTAGAACCAGTCTCAGCTACACCACCATCCATAACATGACTACACCCAGCCTCATCTACATCACCACCTATAGCATGACTAGGCCCAACCTCATCTACACCACCATCCATAACATGACAAGACCCAGCCTCATCTACACCACCATCTATAGCATGACTAGACCCAGCCTCATCTACACCACCATCCATAACATGACTAGACCCAGCCTCACCTACACCACCATCTATAGCATGACTAGACCCAGCCTCAGATACACCACCATCCATAGCATGACTAGACCCAGCCTCACCTACACCACCATCTATAGCATGACTAGACCCAGCCTCATCTACCCCACCATCTGTAGCATGACTAGGCCCAGCCTTAGCTACACTACCTGGTATGGCAACTGCTCGGCCTCCGACCGCAAGACACTACAGAGGGTAGTGCGTACGGCCCAGTACATCACTGGGGCCAAGCTTCCTGCCATCCAGGACCTCTATACCAGGCGGTGTCAGAGGAAGGCCCTCAAAATTGTCAAAGACTCCAGCCACCCTAGTCATAGACTGTTCTCTCTGCTACCGCACAGCAAGCGGTACCGGAGTGCCAAGTCTAGGTCCAAAAGACTTCTCAACAGCTTCTACCCCCAAGCCATAAGACTCCTGAACAGCTAATCATGGCTACCCAAACTATTTGCACTGCCCCCCCACCCCCACCCCCACCCCTTATTTTTACGCTGCTGCTACTCTGTTAATTATTTATGCATAGTCACTCTACCCACATGTACATATTACCTCAACTACCTCAACTAGACGGTGCCCCCGCACATTGACTCTGCACCGGTACCCCCCTGTTATTTTATTTTACTTCTGTTCTTTTTTTCTCAACACTTTTTTGTTGTTGTTTTATTTTACTTTTTTTGTTAAAAAATAAATGCATTGTTGGTTAAGGGCTGTAAGTAAGCATTTCACTGTAATGTCTACTACACCTGTTGTATTCGGTGCATGTGGCCAATAAAATGTGATTTGATTTTATTTGATCTGTCGCAAGACTAGGCCCAGCCTCTGCTGCCTGCGTCTCAGGGCCCCCTGCACGTTGACCTCGATTTCCACCACTGGTGCTTGAACCCTCACCTTCTCTACGGCCTTTATGTGGGCACGCAAAGCTCTTATGCCCCAAATCTCCACACTCAAAGCACCGTAGACTATCAGTAGAGCCCCTGCCCATGCCTCACTTTAAAATGCACATTTAACTGTTGCTCATTGTTATTCAGAAACATGAACACTTGCCGCCGGAACGAAACAACATGCTTGACGGCATCTGCCTGAAAACCTGCTGACAGTACACGAAAACCACTAGCGAACTTACCAAAACGACTCAACTCCTTCCTGATTTGATCATCCGTAATAAACTGAGGCAAATTTGCAACTACCACCCTAGTCGAAGGGGTAGAAAGAGGAGAAATTGGCACCAACACACCCCTTACAAATATTCCACTAGAAATGAGCCTACCCACCAAATTTGCTCTTTTCATGAACACAACCACAGCTTTGTTCATTCTAGAAGCGGAATGTATAAATTCAGCTCCTACCTGTTCGCCAACCGCGAGCAGAACCTCCTCCTCCTTAATTCCCTTATTGGGAACACACCTGAATCCATGCCGTAACGACAGCGTCTCCTCCGCGCTAGGCTGCGAAGCCATCGCTCACACCACACCGTTCAAAACCCCAGGAAACTAAACCTTTGTCCTCTTCCTCCCTAACTTTGAAAAGAAAACAGTGGGTACCACTAAAACAAACAGTGCATTAACCCTCCACCATAGAACATTGAAATTGAAAGGAAAGACCAAGGAAAGAATCAAGAAATAAGTTAGGACAGAGCCCTCCACACCAAACACTCAAACTTCAAAAAACTCCCAGCATGCACTGAGAGAGAGAGAGAGAGAGAGAGAGAGAGAGAGAGAGAGAGAGAGAGAGAGAGAGAGAGAGAGAGAGAGAGAGCGAGAGAGAGAGAGAGAGAGAGAGAGATGCAGACATGTACATTTACAGCCAAACAGAGGAGGCCAGATTGACATGCTAGAACAAACGAGAAAGAGTGTATTTTTATTCTACTGATTAATATCATTATAGGGTTTAACAGAGTTCAGAGATAGAGGTCACTCAGGTCAAAGGTCAGAGGTCAGCAAGCCTCCACGGATAGGCTACATAAAGAGGGTACAGTCATTGTGGAATGCTGAGTAGCTACAGTTTAAAGCTAACCAACAACAGTCCTCTCCATAACTTAGTGTTTATCACAGAATCTCAGTGAGTACAGTCTCTCAAGCTGTGGTGAGTAATAGTTCATTTTGAATTATGGCTGTAGTTAGTTTACCCATGCAGCATGCCTCCCACTGACTGCACGCCTCAGTAGGCCCTCCTTAAAAACTAATTATTTCACCACTATTAGTGGACCACGGGGCTGTTGTATCAGTGAGGGAATAACAGGGAATAAGAGTTAAAGGTCAGCTCTGAGGAGGTCTGAGACAGTGTGTTTATCTGTCCTCTCAGGCATAAACAGTTATAGGACACAATATGACACTGACATAGTTTGACGTACTGGTCATTCAGATGACATGCACTCCAAGACTGGCACTTGGTAAGACCATTAAAACTAGGGTTGTCACGATACCAGTATCGTATAATGGTAAGCAATTTAAGCTGTGATAATTTCATGAGGTAAACAGTACTAATGTTGGAAACAAACAAACAGTCTTATCGTGTCACCCAGAGTCACATTTGCTTATTTTCTAAGCAATAATTGAATACTATTTAATTGTACTATTTAATTTTACAATATTTGTAATTATTAATATTTTAGTAATTTACTTGAATCAGAGTATAGTCTGGTTCGTGTTTTCCTTTTTGGAAAATTGGGTATCGTAGTATTGTGATACTGTTGCCATGACAACACTATTAGCACTTCACAGACCTACCCTTTAGCTTACCTAAGTGGATACAGTCGACTAATTGTCGAGTGTGTACATCGTACAGTATGTGCTGGAGTGTGGCGTAGTTGTTAGCCCCTCCAGACCACACATACCCCTGGTGACATGGGTAAGAATCCCATCTCCACTCTTCCTCTCTCTATCCTCTACATTTAGATGACCACTATATCACCTGAGCTGTAGACTTCTGTGTATGAGGGAAGTGGAGTGGAGGACAAATTCTGAGGTTTAGGATTGTATGGGGATGTGGTTTACTGTACTCTACTTTGCTTTGCATGACTTTGACACTTTGAAATGCTTGTGAGAGTCACTGAATCTTCAGTTTTTATCAAAATCCCCTCTTTTGTATATCGCCCTCTAGTGCTCCTATCCATTGGCATACCTCTCTGTTCTCCCCAGGCCAGTACTGTATGTAATCTCATTGTTACTCTCACATGGACTTTAATTACCTTTGTGTCCCAAAGCTGAACAGGTAGAGGGGGATACCCAACCTCTCTCTCTTTCTTTTCTCTCTCCCATGACATCATACCTCTCCTGTCAGTATGTATCCTTCTGTTTTTCTCCTCAGTACTCTAACACGTGTGCACGCACGCACACACGCACACACACACACGCACACACACACACGCACACACACACGCATGCACACACACGCACACACGCACACACACACACGCACACACACGCATGCACACACACGTGACTAAGAGGGCCCAGAGGGAGAGGCCCTAGAGAGTAATGGAGAAAGGGAGATAGAGAGGGATGGACACTTTGTGCAATGTGGGGACACTTTCTCAGACAAACTCTGGACTCATTTTGTTTTTGTGTGTGTGTGTGTGTGTGTGTGTGTGTGTGTGTGTGTGTGTGTGTGTGTGTGTGTGTGTGTGTGTGTGTGTGTGTGTGTGTGTGTGTGTGTGTGTGTGTGTGTGTGCTGAAGCTCAAGGCTCGGGGGGATCTCAGGCTGAGAACAGCAGGGTTTGGCCCTCAAGTATCCCAGGAGTCTTTGAGGGCCTGACACCTGTGTGATTTCCTCACGCTGCTGGAATGAGACGTCTGTGGTCTGAGGCCCAGATGTGTGTGTGTGTGTGTGTGTGTGTGTGTGTGTGTGTGGACGTGTTTAACTATATAGTTAAACCAAGAGAAATTTGACACAACTGGGGACATTTTGTTGGTCCCCACAAGGTCAAATGCTATTTCTAGGGGGTTTAGGGTTAAGATTAGAATTAGTGTTAGGGTTAGAATTGGGTTTAGGGTTAGGGTTAGGAGACAGGGTTAGTTTTAGGGTTAGGGTTAGGAGCTAGGGTTAGGTTTAGGGTTAGGGTTAAGGTTAGGTCTTTGGGTTAAGGTTAGGGTTAGGGTTAGGATTAATAGGATTTTGAATGGGACTGAATTGTATGTCCCCACATGGTTAGCTGCGCAAGACTGTGTGAGTGTGTGTGTGTCTGTGTGTGCGTGTGTGTGTGTGTGTGTGTGTGTGTGTGTGTGTGTGTGAATGTGTGTGTGTGTTTAAGGGAATCCAATAGGGGCATTTGGCCCCTCAAAGCCATTGTTACATTCATTAAGCACCATTATAGGGCCATTCCAGCTCACATCCTTCCATAGAGTCCAGTCTAGCTCCCAGGACATCGTCTCCTTCTGTTTGTCCTCACAAGACACAATTAATTTCCACAGATAGCCACAATATGGCATTAACTTCATATGGCACCACTCAGGATAGAGTTACATGTATTAAATGACTAGGGGAGTTGAACAGTACCAGTTATGATACTCCATGAATAATGGAATAAAACATGTGACAGACGTTCTAGACTGAGGAATGCATTCATAAGGAATTTTTCAAACATAGTTTGAGATGATGATACCATCATAAAATGGGAGTATTTGGTGGTATATTGAGCGGTAATGACAAGGCGGGAATACCCCCCAACATTTAGAGTTGACTGACATGGACATCAGCCAAATGCATTAAGTCCATTGTCATTGAACATAGTCTGTAACCTCCAACGCATTAACGACATCAGTTTAACACCACTAAGGATACAATTACACAAAGGAAAAGGACTAGACAGGGGTGCACCAGTCTAATAGAGGCCACTAACAAAACATTAAATACTTTTGATGATAGTATCAACCATGATGAACTGGAAAACTGTGTCATTCATAATGATGAGCGACTGGCATGGACCACAAGGTGGGATTAACCATCATTTCCAGATAATTGACATGGACAACAGCCAATCCCACTCCAGCCAGAGATACCTCTATAATCCACCAGTCTGAAGAGCCTTTGTACCCTCCCCTGTTGCCAGATGGCCTGTTCGAAATGTCCGGATGGGTCAAACGTTCCGATTTTGGAAAGCTCGTCCTTTTCCCACGCTGGGGTACAGCCTCCTTTCTCTTCCCAGCTGTGACAGGCATTCCTAGACTGTTGCACATCGAACGAACAAGCCAATCAGGGCTCCAACCAGCTCCAACAGGTCTCACTGATGGAGAACACATGGGGCTGTGGTGGTAATCCACTACTGTGATCACATTCCACAGCAGACGCCAAAGACCCTCTTTACCTGGAGGACATTCTACTGCCTCATCAACACCACAGGAAGAACCTTTCACATTTAACACACATGTACTGTACATATACATACCAGAGGATTAGGAGGAAATCTAGTCAACCCCTTGACCTGTGTTGTAGGAACTGTGTGTCTGTGTGTGTGTGTGTGTGTGTGTGTTGGTTGGTTCTTCTATCCTTGTGGGGACCTAAAATCCCTGAAAGTCCCCACAAGGATAGTAAAACAAGGAAAATTCTCCCTCGTGGACAAAGGCTATTTAAGGTTAGGTTTAGGGTTAGAGTTACAATTAGGGTTAGGAGTTAGGTTTAGGGTTATGGTAAGGGTAAGGTTAAGGTTTAGGGTTAGGGTTTAGGGAAAATAGGATTTTGAATGGAAATAAATTGTAGGTCCCCACAAGGTTAGAAGAACAAAATGTGTGTGTGTGTGTGTGTATGTGTGTGTGTGTGTGTGTGTGTGTGTGTGTGTGTGTGTGTGTGTGTGTACGCGCACCACAGGGATAACAGATGACGCATCTGTAGAGATTAGCTCAGAGTCTAAACACATTAAGGCTAATGTAAACGGGGACCGCAGCAGCCCGACAGACGGACGGTCCCTGTGTTAAACAAGGAGACTTCACTCCTTCACTCCTCCATGAGAAACAGAGAGTGACGACAAATCTGTCTGTTCATTGTCTATCCTCCTCCTCTCCTCTTCTCCTCCCCCTCTCTTTTTCCTGGAGGGAGAGACGCGGGACAATGAGTCAGAGGAACTGTGTATTTTAGCAGGAGGTCAGAGCAGGAGGAGCGGGTGTTGACATAGAAATGCTCTCACTGGTCCCCCTTCTCTCCCTTATCCCTCTCTGGATGCAGGGGTTTTCAAGTATTTTTCCAGACTATTTCATTTTCAGCAGCCAGACATTCAGTATCCATATAATATACTGGATCATATCCCCCTTTGTGTGTTCATATTGCATGTGATCCTTTTACAAGCGTTTTAATATAAACAGGTCCTGGGAGGGTTTTCAGAACTAGGCCATGTAACCATGGGGACAGAGAGAGAAATGGGAAGCTGATCTGATGACCGCTCGCTGGCTGGAAGCAAGGGCTCAGGCAAGAGACAGCGCCCACAGCTTCAGTTTACAGAACCATTAGAGCCTTAGGGTGTCTACTGCACCATCAGTCACATAGATCTTCCTCTCTACATGAAACACATGCTCCATCCTCAGCATAGTCAGGAACCAGGCAGTGGCAGCTCACAAGTGCCCACAGTTGAATCTCCACATTGGAGGAGCAAGATATGACGTCATTGGGATTGATTGTTTTGAATTGGACCCAGAGGAATTTAGATTATTTAAAGATACATTTTATGGACTTTTAACGGCCACATTTAAAGGGTCAAACTCTTCAGTGTGAGGCGATGGCTGTCAGCAATCTGTCTCATAGTGATGACATCAGAGGACAGGACACCCATGCTGTACAGTATCATTCCTTCCTCCCCATGTTTCAGCCATCCTGTTTAGATTGCTGTGTGGCTCTTAAGGAGATACAGTGTCTCCTACTGTGGGAGGGGGAGCAGGAAGGGACTTTTAGTAACATTGTCAATGATTACAGCATCCTGATCCATAACAAAAGTAAATAACGGGTGGAATAAATATATAAATAGCTTGGATGTATGAGAGAGAGAGGTATGTGTGTGTGTGGGAGAACTCACTAAATCTCTGTTTAGTTAGTGGGGTGGAGTGTGTGTGCGTATAAGCCACAGAAGGTTGGTGGCACCTTAATTGGGGAGGACGGGCTCATGGTAATGACTGGAGCAGAATCAGTGGAATGGTTGGGGAGGACGGGCTCATGGTAATGACTGGAGCAGAATCAGTGGAATGGTATTACATTTTAGTCATTTAGCAGACGCTCTTATCCACAGCGACTTACACTTAGTGATTACATATTATTATTATTTTATACTGGCCCCCCGTGGGAATCGAACCCACAACCCTTGCATTGCAAACGCCATGCTCTATCAACTGAGCTACATCCCTGCCGGCCATTCCCTCCCCTACCCTGGACGACGCTGGGCCAATTGTGCGCCGCCCATGAGTCTCCCGGTCACGGCAGGCTGCGACAGAGCCTGGATTCGAACCAGGATCTCTAGTGGCACAGTTAGCACTGCGATGCAGTGCCTTAGACCACTGCGCCACTCAGGAACACTGGTATCAAACTGGTATCAAACACATGGTTTCTATGTGTTTGATGCCATTCTATTAGCTCTGTTCCAGCCATTATTATGAGCTGTCCTCCCCTCAGCAGCCTCCACTGGTATAAGCCTATGCTTTTCCCAAGGCCTGGGGAAATTGTATAGCATGTATCAGTCACACACAGACTGCATATGCCATAGCTCGTTAGGGATAGAGGCTAAACTAACGGACAAACAGAGTTAATATATAGTCCTGGGGGCTAAATAGAACAGAATGGAATCTAAAGCCCTCTCAGACATTAAACTATTTACGTAAACCGTGTATTAACACAAATTAACCTCATTATATTCTTCAGGTCACATTGATTCATTCCACATTCCTTTACTCTGTGAAAACCTGTACTGTCTGTTGTAGATCATTTGTCGTCACATCCACATACTGTATATTCATTGACATATCGGTATATAGTATACCCGCTACGTATGTCCATGGTTGTACATTTTCTTCGTAGATATCTTCATACAAAGATATTCACAGACTCACACACATGCCTGCATAGACTCTTCCTATCTGTTAAGTTGTATTACCTTCATCAATGACCCTTTCCCTTTTAGCCTGTCACCTCTGACCCTCAACCAAAGCCCCTTTCATACATCAGGCATCATTCTGTTGTTCCCCGCCCTCAGACGTAGACAGAAATACAGACAGACAGACACAAAGACAGACAGACATTCTGTTGTTCCCTGCCCTCAGACAGACAGTCATTATGTTGTTCCCCACCTTCAGACAGACAGACAGACACACACACAGACAGACAGACAGACATTCTGTTGTTCCCCCGCCCTCAGACAGACAGACAGACACATAGACAGAAAGAGGCTTCCGGCCACGTGTATGTTTGTTGATTCTTCACAAGGGTTGGAGTCTGTGTTTTCCCATCCTGCTCTTTCTGGGTCATTCCAGAACCTTCCGTTTCTGGGGAGATGGTCCAGAATAGATTTATACTCTTTCTACGCTTCCAAAATCACACACACACGCACAGACACACACACATGCACACGCACACACACACACACACACAAACACAAGATAGAATAAACTGGGTAGAATGAACTGGGATAATGCACACTGGTTTAGCCCCCTGTCTTGTCCTTGTGCTGAAGCAGGACTGTGGCCATGAAGAGGCAGACTGTAGATGAGTGATAGTCTGGGAGTTTGTCCAGAGCGGGATTGGCGTCACTGGGCCCTGGGCAGCTACGCACAGAGCCGCACTCTGGTGAGGGCATCATGCTGGATGATAAACTGCACTTACAGAGGAGTGTGTGACTTCAATTACATCTCTGTCTAAACTAGGCCAAACAGACACACACATACACACACACACACACACACACATTAGTATGTAAGCAATTAGGCATGTACTGAGGCTGCTTATCTTTGTCTTTAAAAGGTCAATGTGAGTTTTGGCTCCTCTACGGAAATAATGGTTGCCAATAAACACTATGAGAGAGAGAGAGAGAGAGAGAGAGAGAGAGAGAGAGAGAGAGAGAGAGAGAGAGAGAGAGAGAGAGAGAGAGAGAGAGAGAGAGAGAGAGAGAGAGAGAGAGAGAGAGAGAGAGAGAGAGAGAGAGAGAGAGAGAGAGAGAGAGAGAGAGAGAGAGAGAGAGAGAGAGAGAGAGAGAGAGGCTGAGAGCCACTGTACTGTTCCGTGTGTTTTTTCTATGTGTTTCTCACACCTGTGCCTCTGGTTCTCATTTCTGAGTGGTATAGTGGTCTTGGAATGTTGCGATCCCAATGACGCTGTCCAAAATTCACCCAACACACTCCCACAGATGTCTGTTGAGTCACTTCACCTATGACTGCCAGTGATAGTAGGGGTTAGCTGAAACATTTGGAGAGGAGTGACATGATATTGTATGGAATAATGTGTAGGTACTGTATGTAGCAGCAGTAGCAGCAGGTTAACAGTATTACCAGAGGCTTTTATTGAGGCTCTGCTTCAAGCAGACATAACAGTTGCAAGAGAGATGAGAGGGGAGAAGAGGATTTAGTGCTGTTAGAAGTTCTGTCAGTAACCCATCGGCACACACCTTTACAAACCCCTTAGCCTCATTCTCACTCCTCACCTCTGACAGTGTGTGTGCGTGCATGTGTGTGTGAAGTGAGATGCAATCTGATACTTGGAGACAGAAAACAGACTGTGGATTCCAGACCTGGAAGGGAAGGTGTTTTACTGAACTTTTACAACGTCTCTCTCTCTCTCTCAATTAAATTCAATTTAATTTAAGGGATTTATTGGCATAGGAAACATATGTTAACATTGCCAAACCAAGTGAAATAGATAATAAACAAAAGTGAAATAAACAATAAAAAATTAACAGTAAATATTACACAAAAGTTCCAAAAGAATAAAGACATTTCAAATGTCATATTATGCCTTCGAAAAGTATTCAGACCCCTTGACTTTTTCCACATTTTGTTACGTTACAGCCTTATTCTAAAATTGATTAAATAAAACATTTTCCTCAGCAATCTACACACAATACCCCATAATGACAAAGCGAAAACAGGTTTTTAGATTATTTTTCCAAATGTATATATATTTTTAAACAGAAATACCTTATTTACATAAATATTCAGACCCTTTGCTATGAGACTTGAAATTGAGCTCAGGTGCATCATGTTTCCATTGATCATCCTTGAGATGTTTCTACAACTTGTTTGGTGTCCACCTGTGGTAAATTCAATTGATTGCACATGATTTGGAAAGGCACACACCTGTCTATATAAGGTCCCACAGTTGACTGTGCATGTCAGAGTAAAAACCATGAGGTCGAAGGAATTGTCTGTAGAGCGCTGAGACAGGATTGTGTCAAGGCACAGATCTGGGAAAGGGTACCAAAAAAATTCTGCAGCATAGAAGGTCCCCAAGAACACAGTGGCCTCCATCATTCTTAAATGGAAGAAGTTTGGAACCACCAAGACTCTTCTTAGAGCTGGCCGCCCGGCCAAACTCAGCAATCGGGGGAGAAGGTGACCAAGAACCCGATGGTCACTCTGACAGAGCTCTAGACTTCTTCTGTGGAGATGGGAAAAACTTCCAGAAGGACAACCATCTCTGTAACACTCCACCAATCAGGCCTTTATGGTAGAGTGGCCAGACGGAAGCCACTCCTCAGTATAAGGCACGACAGCCCGCTTGGAGTTTGCCAAAAGGCACCTAAAGACTCTCAGACCATGAGAAACAAGATTCTCTGGTCTGATGAAACCAAGATTGAACTTGGTGCCAAGCGTCACGTCTGGAGGAAACCTGGCACCATCCCTACGGTGAAGCATGGTGGTGGCAGCATAATGCTGTGGGGATGTTTTTCAGCGGCAGGGACTGGGCTCGAGACAAAGATGAACGGAGCGAAGTACAGAGAGATCCTTGATGAAAACCTGCTCTAGAGCGATCAGGACCTCAGACTGGGATGAAGGTTCACCTTCCAACAGGACAACGACCCTAAGCACACAGCCAAGACAACGCAGGAGTGGCTTCGGGACAAGTCTCTTAATGTCCTTGAGTGGCCCAGCCAGAGCCCAGACTTGAACCCGATCAAACATCCCAAATACAGGTGTGCCAAGCTTGTAGCATCATACCCAAGAAGACTCGAGGCTGTAATCGCTGCCAAAGATGCGAGTCTGAATAGTAATGTAATTGTGATATTTCCGTTTTGTATTTGTAATACATTTGCAAAAATTTCTACAAACCTCCTTTTGCTTTGTCATTATGGGGTATTGTGTGTAGATTGATGAGGGTAAAAAACAATTTAATCAATTTTAGAATAAGGCTGTAACATAACAAAATGTGGAAAAAATCAAGGGGTCTTAATACTTTCTGAAAGCACTGTATACAGTGATGTAACGATGTGCAAATAGTTAAACTACAAAAGGGAAAATAAATAAATATGGGTTGTATTTACAATGGTGTTTGTTCTTCACTGGTTGCCCTTTTCTTGTGGCAACCGGTCACAAATCTTGCTGCTGTGATTGCACACTGTGGTATTTCACAGAATAGATATGGGAGTTTATCAAAATTGGATTTGTTTTCGAATTCTTTGTGGGTCTGTGTAATCTGAGGGAAATATGTGTCTCTAATATGGTCATACATTTGGCAGGAGGTTAGGAAGTGCAGCTCAGTGTCCACCTCATTTTGTGGGCAGTGTGCACATAGCCTGTCTTCTCTTGAGAGCCAGGTCTGCCTTTAGCGGCCGTTCTCAATAGCAAGGCCATGCTCCCTGAGTCTGTACATAGTCAAAGCTTTCCTTAATTTTGGGTCAGTCACAGTGGTCAGGTGTTCTGCCACTCTGTACTCTCTGTTTAGGGCCAAATAGCATTCTAGTTGGCACAGTTTTTGTGTCAAGTAATTATCTTTTTGTTTTCTCATAATTTGGTTGGGTCTAATTCTGTTGTTGTCCAGGGGCTCTGTGGGGTCTGTGTGTGTTTGTGAACAGAGACAGCTGGCTGAAGGGTCTCTTCTCTAGGTTCATCTCTCTGTAGGTGATGGCTTTGTTATGGAAGGTTTGGGAATCGCTTCCTTTTAGGTGGTTGTATAATTTAATGGCTCTTTTCTGGATTTTGATCATTAGCGGGTATCGGCCTAATTCTGCTCTGCATGAATTATTTGGTGTTTTACGTTGTACACAGAGGATCTTTTTGGTGTTTTTTCCCATTTTGTGAATTCTTGGTTGGTGAGCAGACCCCAGACCTCACAACCATAAAGGGCAATGGAGAGGACCTTAACACCGGATCATCGCAACTAGCTAGCTGCAACCGAATGGCTGTTGTTGGCTAATCACCACTGTCCCGACGCACCAGTTAGCCTTGAGCTAGCCTCGAGCCAGGCCCATATCCCGGCTATCTACCTCTCTGTCAACCGGACGGGACCTCCTAGTGTCGACACGGAGCCCCGCCGATACATCACGACTGGTCTGCCGATGTAATCGTCTGATGTGGTTTCAACAGGCTTCCCGTTGCGACGACCACGAAGATCCATCTGCTAGCCCCGGCCCGCTAGCACGCGCAATCAACAGCCGTGCCTCCTGCTTGCCTGTGCTGTAGCAGCCTACGAACTGCTCCCGGACTTACCTATTGCTGTTCACTGGACCTTATGATCACTCAGCTACACAGCTGATGCCTGCTGGACTATTCCTTTACACGGTACCCCATCCTGTTTATCTGTTTAGCCTCAGCCCAAACTTTCGTCGCCATTACCAGTTGTTGTCTTAGCCCTCTCAAATAACACTTGTGATTGCATTATGCCTCTCTCCCATGTCAATATGCCTAGCCTATTGCTTGGGTTAGTTCTTATTGTACTATTTCACTTTAGAGCCCCTAGTCCCGCTCAACCTGCCTCAGATAGCTCCTTTATCCCACCCCCCATACACGCGGAGACCGGCTCAATCGGTACCTCCAGTGATGCTATCTCTTTCATCGTTACCCAATGCTTAGGTGTACCTCCACTGTACTCATATCCTTCCATATCCTTGTCTGTACATAATGCCCTGAATCTATTCTACAACGCCCGGAAATCTGCCCCTTTTATTCTCTGTACCCAACACACTAGAAGACCAGTTCTTAAGGCCTTTAACCGTATCCTTATTCTATTCCTCCTCTGTTCCTCTGGTGATGTAGAGGTTAACCCAGGCCCTGTAGCCCCCATTATCACTCCTACCTCCAGGAGCTATCATTCATTGACTTCTGTAACCGTAAAAGCCTTGGTTTCTTGCATGTTAACATCAGAAGCCTCCTCCCCAAGTTTGAGTTATTCACTGCGTTAGCACACTCTGCCAACCCTGATGTTCTAGCAGTGTCTGAATCCTGGCTTAGGAAGGCCACCAAAAATTCAGAAATGTCCATCCCGAACTACAACATTTTCTGTCTAGATAGAACTGCCAAAGGGGGCGGAGTTGCAATCTACTGTAGAGATAGAGCTCTGCAGGCTATCATACTATCCAGGTCTGTGCCCAAACAGTTTGAGCTTCTACTTCTAAAAATCCACCTTTCCAGAAATAACTGTTGTCGCTTGCTACAGACCCCCTTCAGTCCCCAGTTGTGCCCTGGACACCATATGTGAATTGATTGCCCACCATCTATCCTCAGAGTTCGTACTGCTTGGTGACCTAAACTGGGATATACTTAACTCCCCGGCCGTCCTACAATCTAAACTAGATGCCCTCAATCTCACATAAATTATCAAGGAACCTACCAGGTACAACCCTAAATCCGTAAACATGGGCACCCTCATAGATATCATCCTGACTAATTTACCCTCTAAATGCACCTCTGCTGTCTTCAACCAGGATCTCAGCGATCACTGCCTCATTGCCTGCGTCCGTAATGGGTCCGTGGTCAAACGACCACCCCTCATCACTGTCAAACGCTTCCTAAAACACTTCAGCGAGCAGGCCTTTCTAATTGACCTGGCGCGGGTATCCTGAATGGATATTGACCTCATTCCGTCAGTAGAGGATGCCTGGATGTTCTTCAAAAGTGCTTTCCTCTCCATTTTAAATAAGCATGCCCCACTCAAAAAATTCAGAACTAAGAACAGATATAGCCCCTGGTTCACCCCAGACTTGACTGCCCTTGACCAGCACAAAAACATCCTGTGGTGTACTGCATTAGAATCGAACAGCCCCCGCGATATGCAACTTTTCAGGGAAGTCAGGAACCAATATACACAATCAGTTAGGAAAGCAAAGGCTAGCTTTTTCAAACAGAAATTTGCATCCTGCAGCACTAACTCCAAAAAGTTTTGAGACACTGTAAAGTCCATGGAGAATAAGAGCACCTCCTCCCAGCTACCCACTGCACTGAGGCTAGGAAACACTGTCACCACCGATAAATCTACAATAATCGAGAATTTCAATAAGCATTTTGCTACGGCTGGCCATGCTTTCCACCTGGCTACCCCTACCCCGGGCACCAGCTCTGCACCCTCCGCTGCAACTTGCCCATGCCCCCCCCCCCCTTCTCCTTCACCCAAATTCAGATAGCTGATGTCCTGAAAGAGCTGCAAAATCTGGACCCCCAAAATCAGCTGGGCTAGTCAATCTGGACACTTTCTTTCTAAAATTAGCCACCGAAATTCGCAACCCCTATTACTAGCCTGTTCAAACTCTCTTTCGTATCGTCTGAGATCCCCAGAGATTGGAAAGCTGCCGCGGTCATCCCCTTCTTCAAAGGGGGTGACACTCTAGATCCAAACTGTTACAGACCTATATCCATCCTGCCCTGCCTTTCGAAAGTTTTTGAAAGCCAAGTTAACAAACAGATCACCGACCATTTCGAATCCCACCGTACCTTCTCCGCTATGCAATCTGGTTTCAGAACTGGTAATGGGTGCACCTCAGCCACGCTCAAGGTCCTAAACTATATAATAACCGCGATCGATAAAAGACAGTACTGTGCAGCCGTCTTCATTGACCTGGCCAAGGCTTTTGAATCTGTCAATCACCGCATTCTTATTGGCAGACTAAATAGCCTTGGTTTCTCAAATGACTGCCTCGCCTGGTTCACCAACTACTTCTCAGATAGAGTTCAATGTCTCAAATCGAAGGGCATGTTGTCTGGACCTCTGGCAGTCTCTATGGGGATGCCACAGGGTTCAATTCTCGGGCCGACTCTATTCTCTGTGTTTATCAATGAGGTCGCTCTTGCTGATGGTGACTCTCAGATCCATCTCTATGCAGACGACACCATTTTGTATACATCTGGCCCTTCATTGGACACTCTGTTGACAAACCTCCAAACGAGCTTCAATGCCATACAACACTCCTTCCGTGCCCTCCAACTGCTCTTAAACGCTAGTAAAACTAAATGCATGCTCTTCAATCGAACGCTGCTTGCACCCGCCCGCCCGACTAGAATCACTACTCTCGGCGGGTCTGACTTAGAATATGTGGACAACTACAAATACCTAGGTGTCTGGTTAGACCGTAAACTCTCCTTCCAGACTCACATTAAGTATCTCCAATCCAAAGTTAAATCTAGAATCGGCTTCCTGTTTCGCAACAAAGCCTCCTTCACTCTACATAAAAAACTGTAATATCTTATGTTTCACCGAGTCATGGCTGGACGGCGACATGGACAACATACAGCTAGTGGCCTATATGCTACATCGGCAGGATAGAACGGCTGACTCCGGTAAGACAAGAGGTGGCGGTCTGTGTATATTTGTAAACAACAGCTGGTGCACAAAATCAAATACTAAGGAAGTCTCAAGGTTTTGCTCGCCTGAGGTAGAGTATCTTATGATAAGCTATAGACCACACTATTTACCAAATCTATATTTTTCATAGCTGTCTATTTACCACCACAAACCAATGCTGGCATTAAGATTGCACTGAATGAGCTGTATAAGGCCATATGTGAACAGGGAAACGCTCATCCAGAGGCAGCGCTCCTAGTGGCCGGGGACTTTAAAGCAGGGAAACTTAAATCCGTTCGACCTAATTTCTACCAGCATGTTAAATGTGCAACCAGAGGAAAAAAAACTCTAGACCACCTTTACTCCACACACAGAGACGCATACGAAGCTCTCCCTCGCCCTCCATTTGGCAAATCTGACCATAACTCTATCCTCCTGATTCCTGCCTATAAGCAAAAACTAAAGCAGGAAGCACCAGTGACTCGGTTAATAAAAAAGTGGTCAGATGACGCAGATGCTAAGCTACAGGACTGTTTTGCTAGCACAGACTGGAACATGTTCCGGGATTCTTCAGATAGCATTGAGGAGTACACCACATCAGTCACTGGCTTCATCAATAAGTGCATTGATGATGTCGTCCCCACAGTGACCGTACGTACATACCCCAATCAGAAGCCATGGATTATAGGCAACATCCGCACTGAGCCCTCCGACGAACCATCAAACAGGCAAAGAGTCAATACAGGACTAAGATTGAATCGTATTACACCGGCTCTGACGCTCGTCGGATGTGGCAGGTCTTGAAAACTATTACAGACTACAAAGGGAAGCACAGCCGCGAGCTGCCCAGTGACACAAGACTTCCAGACGAGCTAAACCACTTCTATGCTCGCTTCGAGGCAAGCAACACTGAAGCATGCATGAGAGCACCAGCTGTTCCGGATGACTATATGATCACGCTCTACGTAGCCGATGTGAGTAAGACTTTTAAGCAGGTCAACATTCACAAGGCCGCAGGGCCAGACAGATTACCAGGACGTGTACTCCGAGCATGTGCTGACAAACTGGCAAGTGTCTTCACTGACATTTTCAACATGTCCCTGACTAAGTCTGTAATAACAACATGTTTTAAGCAGACCACCATAGTCCCCGTGCCCAAGGACACTAAGATAACCTGCCTAAATGACTACCGACCCGTAGCACTGACGTCTGTAGCCATGAAGTGCTTTGAAAGGCTGGTCATGGCTCACATCAACACCATTATCCCAGAAACCCTAGACCCACTCCAATTTGCATACCGCCCCAACAGATCCACAGATGATGCAATCTTTATTGCACTCCACACTGCCCTTTCCCACCTGGACAAGAGGAACACCTACATGAGAATGCTATTCATTGACTACAGCTCAGCATTCAACACCATAGTGCCCTCAAAGCTCATCACTAAGCTAAGGATCCTGGGACTAAACACCTCCCTCTGCAACTGGATCCTGGACTTCCTGACGGGTCGCCCCCAGGTGGTAAGGGTAGATAACAACACATCTGCCACACTGATCCTCAACACGGGGGCCCCTCAGGGGTGTGTGCTCAGTCCCCTCCTGTACTCCCTGTTCACCCATGACTGCATGGACAGGCACGACTCCAACACCATCATTAAGTTTGCCGATGACACAACAGTAGTAGGCCTGATCACCGACAACGATGAGACAGCCTATAGGGAGGAGGTCAGGACCTGGCCGTGTGGTGCCAGGATAACAACCTCTCCCTCAACGTGACCAAGACAAAGGAGATGATTGTGGACTACAGGAAAAAAAAAAGAGGACTGAGCACGCCCCATTCTCATCGACAGGGCTGTAGTGGAACAGGTTGAGAGCTTCAAGTTCCTTGGTGTCCACATCACCAACAAACTATCATGGTCCAAACACACCAAGACAGTCGTGAAGAGGGCACGACAAAGCCTATTCCCCCTCAGGAGACTATTCCCCCTCAGGAGACAAAGCCTATTCCCCCTCAGATCCTCAAAAAATATACAGCTGCACCATCGAGAGCATCCTGACTGGTTGCATCACCGCCTGGTATGGCAACTACTCGGCCTCCGACCGCAAGGCACTACAGAGGGTAGTGCGTACGGCCCAGTACATCACTGGGGCCAAGCTTCCTGCCATCCAGGACCTCTATACCAGGCGGTGTCAGAGGAAGGCCCTCAAAATTGTCAAAGACTCCAGCCACCCTAGTCATAGACTGTTCTCTCTGCTACCGCACGGCAAGCGGTACCGGAGTGCCAAGTCTAGGTCCAAAAGACTTCTCAACAGCTTCTACCCCCAGGCCATAAGACTACTGAACAGCTAATCATGGCTACCCAGACTATTTGCACTGCCCCCCCACCCCCACCCCCCCACCACATATTTTTACGCTGCTGCTACTCTGTTAATGATTTATGCATAGTCACTTTAACTCTACCCACATGTACATATTTCTTCAACTACCTCAACTAGCCGGTGCCCCCGCACATTGACTCTGCACCGGTACCCCCCCTGTATATATAGCCTCCCTACTGTTTATTTATTAACACTTTTTTGTTGTTTTATTTTACTTTTTTATAAAAAAATAAATGCACTGTTGGTTAAGGGCTGTAGAGTTGTAGAGTTGGTAGAGCATGGCGTTTGCAACGCCAGGGTTGTGGGTTCGATTCCCACGGGGGGCCAGTATGAAAAAAATATATTTAAAAAATAATGAATGCACTCACTAACTGTAAGTCGCTCTGGATAAGAGCGTCTGCTAAATGACTAAAATGTAAATGTAAATGTAAGTAAGCATTTCACTGTAATGTCTGCACCTGTTGTATTCGGCGCATGTGGCCAATAAAATTTGATTTGATTCACTCATGCTGCTAAACATGCCCTCGTAAAACTGACTATCCTACCGATCCTTGACTTCGGCGATGTCATTTACAAAATAGCTTCCAACACCCTACTCAGCAAATTGGATGCAAATTAGTCACCAAAGCCCCATATACTACCCACCATGTGACCTGTACGCTCTCATTGACTGGCCCTCACTATATATTTGTCGCCAAACCCACTGGCTCCAGGTAATCTATAAATCACTTCTAGGCAAATCCACACCTTATCTTAGCTCATTGGTCACCATAGCAACACCCACGCGTAGTATGCGTTCCATCAGGTATATCTCACTGGTCATCCCCAAAGCCAACACCTCCTTTGGCCGCCATTCCTTCCAGTTCTCTGCTGCAAATGACTGGAACGAACTGCAAAAATCTCTGAAGCTGGAGACACTTATCTCCCTCACTAACTTTAAGCATCAGTTGTCAGAGCAGCTTACCGATCACTGCACCTGTACACAGCCCATCTGTAATTAGCCCACCCAACTACCTCATCCCCATATTGTTATTTACATTGTTATTTATTTTGCTCATTTGCACCCCAGTATCTCTATTTGCACATCATCTTCTGCACATCTATCACTCCAGTGTTAATAATAAATTGTAATTATTTTGCACTATGGCCTATTTATTGCCTTACCTCCATAACTTACTACATTTGCACACACTGTATATAGATTTTCTATTGTGTTAGTGACTGTACGTTTTGTTTATTCCCTCTCTGTCTCTCTCTCTCTCTGTCTCTCTCTCTGTCTACTCCTGTCGCCATGGCAATTTGGCCTGTGTTTCTGGGTAGGGCTACAGAGAGACTAAAGACTTCAGTGTGTGTGTGTGTGTGTGGGAGGGGGGGCATAGCATGTTTCACTGCTGTGGGTTTACAGAGTTACACACTAATCACAGCCAGGCCTGGTTCTCTCTCAACTCTACTAGGCTCTCTCTAAACACTGCTGTGGGTTTACAGAGTTACACACTAATCACAGCCAGGCCTGGTTCTCTCTCAACTCTTCTAGGCTCTCTCTAAACATGGACCAGAAGGGAAGCCTGCCAGACTTATGGAATCACAGGAACTGTTGTGGGCTTGGAATCTGTTCTAGAATGTACCATTTTGTTCTAGAATATCAGTGTTCTCACCGTTCTAGAACGTCTGAGTTTCCCAGAATGTCTGTAGTTCAGAGTGTTTACGTTGCAGTGCATTTCTAGAATGTGTGTGTGTGTGTGTGTCATGGATGTGCTGCTCTGGGCTGTGTAGGTAGAGAATGGATTGTGATGCGGAATGTGGAGGGTCGTTGACCCTCGGGCGTGGTCCTTGGCTTCCTGTGTTGCCGGGGTGACTGCTGGCGTTTCCTCCATTGGGAACAGCACAGCGGATTGGGGCCGTGTTTTTGACTCAGCAGGAATATTAGACGCTGAGAAATGCTGAATCATGCCTACCATGCTGGTTTGGAAATGGCAGTGATGAAGTAGTCTTTCACATTAGCCTCTTGCTTCATGCTTAATGCTAGATTCCTTGGTGGTGGGTCTCTGTCCCTCTCTCTCTCTCTCTCCTCTCTCTCACTCACACACGTACACCAGTGCTTTTGCCCCTATGACATGGTGAGGTAACTGGGAATGTTTAACATTGTTAATTTGGAACCTTTGCATCATCACATCACAAACCCAAGGTCAGCTATTGTCACCCTGTGCGTGTGTGCGTGTGTGAGTGTGTGTATAATGGTCAGAATGTAACTATTCTCTGTAAATGCTGTGAAATGTGTCAAAACCAGTGTGGCACAGGGATTCTTTGTAACATCATCAACTGGTTGGATCACAAGATAGGACGTGGGATCACTTGACCATGGTGGGGGTGTGGAAAATAGAGATCTTTGTAGCAGAAACAGGAATTTAGCCATTTATATATTTTACTCTCTTCCTTTCTTCCTTTCTTTCTTTCTTTCTTTCTTTCTTTCTTTCTTTCTTTCTTTCTTTCTTTCTTTCTTTCTTTCTTTCTTTCTTTGCTTTCTTTCTTTCGCTCTCTCTCTCTTTCTCTGTCCATGTTTCTCTTTCTTTCGCCATCTATTTCTAAAACTTTGATTAGAATACTTGGAGGATGAGGCAAGAATGAGAGGGAGAGAGAGAGAGAGCAAGGGATAGAAAAACAGAGAGGGGAGAATGGACAGAGGGATCTTACAAGGAGAGGAGAGGAGTGATGGATGTGTGACAGCAATACCAGACAGAGAGAGAAAGAAAGAGAAAAGAGATTTGAATTGAGATGAGGAGGTGTTGAAAGTTGAAGAGGGCAATAAGAAAAGGTCCAATCAGCAGGTCAGGTCATAAACCACTGATCCATACTGAACGTGAACTTTGGAACATCATCCATCCATGATGTCATCATCACCATCATTCTATTTTTTTTTTATTCTTTTGATTTGGATCCTGATTGACGACTGGTCGTGTCCCGTTAGCCCTGATCTCTCATGAGACGGAAGGAGAGGAGAGGATAGACAGGATAGAAAAAGACAGAGGAGTAATCATCAGGGTTAAAGGAAGCAGATATCTCTGTCCTTCTGAATTATCTGTTATATCCATAACCAGCCTCCATAACCAGCCTCCATAACCAGTCTCCATAACCAGCCTCCATAACCAGCCTCCATAACCAGCCTCCATAACCAGCCTCCATAATCAGCCTCCATAACCAGCCTCCATAACCAGCCTCCATAACCAGTCTCCATAACCAGTCTCCAAAACCAGTCTCCATAACAAGCCTTCAAAAGAGGCTGAGAGAGCAAAGCTCAAAAGACTCAAGGTTTCAAATACACACACGCACGCACGCACACACACGCACACATACGCACACACACACACACACACATGCACACACACACACACGCACGTACATGCACACACAGCCTTAAAATATCATTGCCATTTCAAACGAAAGGAGAGAGGATATTTGAAAAGCAGATATCCTCAGATGTATTTTTCAGGTTCTGTGTTTATGCACTGGTTTATGAGACCGAATGTGTCAATGCTTTCTCTCTCTCTTTGTCTTTCCTTCTTTCTGTTGTACTCTTTCTTCCCTTCTACCTTCATCTCTCCATATTTGGCTCTTCCTCTGACATCTGTAAAGTATGATTGAGGGCAGACACCTTTCCACCTGTAAGCCATTGTAGAGGCGTGAGTCTGTGTGCGATATGCATGTGTGCTTGTGTTGGGCAGTGTGTCAGGGTTTAAATGAGCAATTTTAGGTGTGTATGTATTAAGCCACAGTGGGTCTATAATCATTTTCAATGCGCACTCTATACTCTTTCTACTGTACACTAAAGCTGCTCTCAAACTCCTCTGTATCTGAACCAGCCCAAAGCTCAGAGCAGGTTGGACTGCTGTAGCCACTTTTCTTTAATGTTTAAAATGACGTCCAGGTGTCTCTTTCTCTCTCTCTCTCTCTCTCTCTCTCTCTCTACCACACACACACATATATACACACACACAGCTTTCTCCTCCCTCTGCTGGAGGAGTATCCATGTCTCTGCTACGGTATGTATGTTGGCAGTGCTGGCCTTTATTGTTTGGTTCTCTCCTGCTGTTCTCATTGTATTTCTTAAAGAGGTCGGCCCGGGACTGAAATCCATATCCATCCTCTCTCTATTTGTGGAGGAGCTGTGTGCCAGGGAGCTGGGATAAAACAGCTGACAGAACTAGGTCAGAAGATCAGGGGGTGGGAAATGAGAGGAGAGGAGAGGAGAGGAGAGGAGAGGAGAGGAGAGGAGAGGAGAGGAGAGGAGAGGAGAGGAGAGGAGAGGAGAGGAGAGGAGAGGAGAGGAGAGGAGAGGAGAGGAGAGGAGAGGAGAGGAGAGGAGAGGAGTTACAGTACATAGTGGTGTTAGAGTGAGGAGGATAATTGAGAGAGAGTTAGGAACCCACTGGGCAAAAACTGGTTGAATCAACATTGTTTCCACGTCATTTCAACCCAAATATCAATGGGATGACGTTGAATCAACGTGGAAAACTCAACGTAATCAACGTAAGGGCATTAAAAAAAAAATTCACCCCACTTTTAACCTAAATCCAATGACATTTGTTGTTAATTTCACGTTGAATTCACATTAGTTGATAACTCAACCAAATGTAAATCAAAACTAGACGTTGAACTGACGTCTGTGCCAAGTGCCTGATAGGCAAACAGAGATTTAGGATTAAGACAGGGAATAAATAGGAGAGGAGAGAAAGAAAGAAAGAAAGAAAGAAAGAAAGAAAGAAAGAAAGAAAGAAAGAAAGAAAGAAAGAAAGAAAGAAAGAAAGAAAGAAAGAAAGAAAGAAAGAAAGAAAGAAAGAATGGGAGAGGTTTAGGGGAGGGTGGACAGACTACAACAGAGTAGGAGTGAGGTGAAGGGGTTAATTTGCTTCAGATATTGTGGTGTTTGTTCAGGTCCCCTGTGATTTACTCTTGTTTTGGTTTAGGTGTTCTCCCCTGATTCTTAAACACACACACACAATTACACACATCCTGTACACCTATCTCCCCTTCCCCTCCTTTATCAGCTTCACATGAAGAATGGCATTTATCAACTCTGTGTTTTAGCCATGCAGAAAGATACAGCCCAGCGCACATACCATACCACTGCACTTGACAGTAGTCTCTTATATATATACACACACACACACTAGACATGTACTGTAGGTCCTTGGGTACTTCCAGTGCCTTCAGAAAGTATTCATACCCCTTGACTTTTTCCACATTTGTTGTGTAACAGCCTGAATTTAAAATGAAGTCTAAATAAGTTCAGGAGTCAAAATTTGCTTAACAAGTCACATACTAAATTGCATGGACTCACTCTGTGTGCAATAATAATGTTTAGCATTATTTTTGAATGACTGCCTCATCTCTGTACCCCACACATACAATTACCTGTAAGGTCCCTCAGTCGAGCAGTGAATTTAAAACACAGATTCAACCACAAAGACCAGGGAGGTTTTCCAATGCCTCGCAAAGAAGGGCAAGCAGACACTGAATATCCCTTTGAGCATGGTGAAGTTATTAATTACACTTTGGATGGTGTATCAATACACCCAGTCACTACAAAGATACAGGCGTCCTTCCTAACTCAGTTGCCGGAGAGGAAGGAAACCACTCAGGGATTTCACCATGAGGCCAATGGTGACTTTAAAACAGTTACAGAGTTTAAACTTTGTAACTAGCTGTGATAGGAGAAAAATGTAGTTACTCCACAATACTAATCTAAATGACAGAGTGAAAAGAAGGAAGCCTGTACAGAATAAAAATATTCCAAAACATGCATCCTGTTTGCAGTAAGGCAAGAAATGTGGCAAATAAATTAACTTTGTGTCCTGAATACAAAGTGTTATGTTTGGGGCAAATCCAACACATCACTGAGTACCACTCTTCAAATGTTCAAGCATGGTGGTGGCTGCATCATGTTATGTGTATGCTTGTCATCGGCAAGGACTAGTGAGTTTTTTAGGATTAAATTAAATGGAATAGAGATAAGCACAGGCAAAATACTAGAGGAAAACCTGGTTCAGTCTGCTTTCCAACAGACACTGGGAGACGAATTCACCTTTCAGCAGGACAATAACCTTAAATACAAGGCCAAATATACACTGGAGTTGCTTACCAAGACGACATTGAATGTTCTTAAGTGGCCTAGTTACAGCTTTGACTTAAATTGGCTTCAAAATCTATGGCAAGACTTGAAAATGGCTGTCTAGCAATGATCAATAACCAACTTGACAGAGCTTGAAGAATTTTATAAAGAATAATGTGCAGATATTGTACAATCCAGGTGTGCAAAGCTCTTAAAGACTTACCCAGAAAGGCTCACAGCTGTAATCGCTGCCAAAGGTGATTCTAACATGCATTGCCTCAGGGGTGTGAATACTTATGTAATTGAGATATTTCTGTATTTCATTTTCAATAAAATTGCTGAAATTTCAAAAAACATGTTTTCACTTTGTCATTATGGGGTATTGTGTGTGTAGATGGGTGACAAAAATAATCTATTTAATCAATTTTGAATTCAGGCTGTAACACAACAAAATGTGTAATAAGTCAAGGGGTATGAATACTTTCTGAAGTCTCTGTAGAGGAAAATTCCCACATCCTATCCCATCCATCTTATTCTGGTCTTATCCTCCCATTGGGCACTGTAGATTTTCTCACTCACTGTGAATTATATAGCAGACTAGAATGTATTAAGACTGTATCATTTATCATTGAGGAAAATAATAGATTTAATAGATTACAATTATGGACTTCATATATGTGATAGGGTATTTTGTGTGTGTGTGTGTGCATGTAAAATCTTCCTTCAGACATAACATTCCAGAGATTTCTGTGCGTCAACTAATGATGTAAGACATCTGTGTCCATCCCCCTGGAGAGGGGTTGGAATGATGATGTCATGGGATGACCCCAACAGGTGCCGGTGGTCCTAAGCCCCTAACTTGTCTTAATAAAAACCAATTAGTCTGGTGAAGACTGGGCAAGACACAGGCACAGTTCAGTGTTTAATGGATGTACTTGGATAAGATGAGCTGTACGAGTTGCCTCCCGCTACAGAAACAGGAGATAGACTCCTGCCCTATGGGCCATTCTGTCTCGGACAAGGCTGCTTTTCTTTACCACCATGAAACTACACCAGAATACCATCACCTTACTGAACCAGAATACACTCATCCCATTGGTGTATGGTTTTGAAATCCTTCTCTAGTTTGTTTGAAAGAAGTCGTTTCTAGCAGTTGTGTAACACTCCTGTTTTGGAGTTGTTTTCTAAAGTTTTCAAATTCCTCCTCCAACCGTTGATGGCTGCACCCCAAGCAACCATGGTTTACATCCTGTGAGTTGCAGTAGAAATGACTAGAGTGATTGAGATATACATCACCAGCAGTGGAGGCTGGAATGAATCAAACGGAGTCAAACGTGTGGTTTCCATATGTTTGATGTGTTTGATACGTTCCATTAATTCCATTCCAGACATTACAATTAGCCCATCCTCCTATAGCTCCCCCCACCAGCCTCCTCTGACCATCAGTCCTGTTCCAGGGAAGAGGGTCCTGCAGCTATGTTGTTTTGACAGGATGAGCTGTCTGTCTCGGCACTCATTGGGAACAGCTGTTGATGTTGGGACAGGACCAAAACCCCCCTGTTTAAAACAACTGTTCTACCCTAAAACCTACTCAACCCAAACACACAACCTCCCACCCCAGAATGCATGCCAAGCATTATACTGCCCTTCAGGTGTAGACTAACAGTGAAATGCTTACTGACGGGCCCTTCCCAACAATGCAGAGAGAAAAATAGAAAACGAATAGAAAAAATGAATAACACGAGGAATAAATACACAATGAGTAACGATAAAATGGCTATATACACAGGGTACCAGTACTGAGTCGATGTGCAGGGGTACGAGGTAGTTGAGGTACAGTATGTACAGTGGGGGAAAAAAGTATTTAGTCAGCCACCAATTGTGCAAGTTCTCCCACTTAAAAAGATGAGAGAGGCCTGTAATTTTCATCATAGGTACACGTCAACTATGACAGACAAATTGAGAAAAGAAATCCAGAAAATCACATTGTAGGATTTTTTATGAATTTATTTGCAAATTATGGTGGAAAATAAGTATTTGGTCACCTACAAACAAGCAAGATTTCTGGCTCTCACAGACCTGTAACTTCTTCTTTAAGAGGCTCCTCTGTCCTCCACTCGTTACCTGTATTAATGGCACCTGTTTGAACTTGTTATCAGTATAAAAGACACCTGTCCCAGAACCACACGGGGGGACCTAGTGAATGACCTGCAGAGAGCTGGGACCAAAGTAACAAAGCCTACCATCAGTAACACACTACGCAGCCAGGGACTCAAATCCTGCAGTGCAAGACGTGTCCCCCTGCTTAAGCCAGTACATGTCCAGGCCCGTCTGAAGTTTGCTAGAGTGCATTTGGATGATCCAGAAGAGGATTGGGAGAATGTCATATGGTCAGATGAAACCAAAATATAACTTTTTGGTAAAAACTCAACTCGTCGTGTTTGGAGGACAAAGAATGCTGAGTTGCATCCAAAGAACACCATACCTACTGTGAAGCATGGGGGTGGAAACATCATGCTTTGGGGCTGTTTTTCTGCAAAGGGACCAGGACGACTGATCCGTGTAAAGGAAAAAATGAATGGGGCCATGTATCGTGAGATTTTGAGTGAAAACCTCCTTCCATCAGCAAGGGCATTGAATATAAAACGTGGCTGGGTCTTTCAGCATGACAATGATCCCAAACACACCGCCCGGGCAACGAAGGAATGGCTTCGTAAGAAGCATTTCAAGGTCCTGGAGTGGCCAAGCCAGTCTCCAGATCTCAACCCCATAGAAAATCTTTGGAGGGAGTTGAAAGTCTGTGTTGCCCAGCGACAGCCCCAAAACATCACTGCTCTAGAGGAGATCTGCATGGAGGAATGGGCCAAAATACCAGCAACAGTGTGTGAAAACCTTGTGAAGACTTACAGAAAACGTTTGACCTGTGTCATTGCCAACAAAAAAAAAATGTATGCACTCATGACTGTAAGTCGCTTTGGATAAAAGCGTCTGCTAAATGGCATATTATTATTATTATTATTATTATAACAAAGGGTATATAACAAAGTATTGAGAAACTTTTGTTATTGACCAAATACTTATTTTCCACCATAATTTGCAAATAAATTCATTTAAAATCCTACAATGTGATTTTCTGGATTTCTGGATGTCTGTCATAGTTGACGTGTACCTATGATGAAAATTACAGGCCTCTCTCATCTTTTTAAGGGGGAGAACTTGCACAATTGGTGGCTGACTAAATACTTTTTTTCCCCACTGTATATATAGGTAGGGGTAAAATGACTAGGCAACATGAAAGATAATAAACAGTGGCAGCAGTATATGTGATGATTCAAAAGAGTTAGTGCAAAAAGGGTCAATGCAGATAGTCTGGGTAGCTATTTGGTTAACTATTTAGCAGTCTTATGGCTTGGGGGTAGAAGCTGTTTAGGGTCCTGTTGGTTCCAGACTTAGTGCATCGGTACCGCTTGCCGTGTGGTAGCAGAGAGACAATTCTTAGGGCCTCTGACACCGCCTGGTATAGAGGTCCTGGATGGCTGGGAGCTCAGTCCCAGCGATGTACTGCCCTCTGTAGCGCCTTCGGATGCCAAGCGGTTGCCATACCAAGCGGTGATGCAGCCAGTCAAGATGCTCTCAATGGTGCAGCTGTATAACTTTTTGAGGATCTGAGGGCCCATGCCAAATCTTTTCATCCTCCTGAGGAGGTGTTGGAATCATGCACGGCCACACAGTCGTAGGATAACTGGGAGTAAAGGAGGAGACTAAGCACACCCCCGTGTTGAGGGTCAGCGTGGTGGATGTGTTGTTGCCTACCCTCACCACCTGGGGGGCTGCCCGTCAGGAAGTCCAGGATCCAGTTGCAGAAGGAGGTGTTAAGTCCCAGGGTCCTAAGCTTAGTGATGAGCTTGGAGAACACTATAGTGTTGAACGCTGAGCTGTAGTCAATGAACAGCATTCTCACATAGGTGTTCCTCTTGTACAAGTGGGAGAGGGCAGTGTGGAGTGCAATAGAGATTGCACCATCAGGGGATCTGTTGGGGTGGTATGCAAATTGGAGTGGGTCCAGGGTGTCTGGGATGATGGTGTTGATGTGAGCCATGACCAGCCTTTCAAAGCACTTCATGGCTACAGACATTAGTGCTACGGGTCGGTAGTCATTTAGGCAGGTTATCTTAGTGTTCTTGGGCACAGGGACTATGGTGGTCTGCTTGAAACATGTTGGTATTACAGACTCAGTCAAGGACATGTTGAAAATGTCAGTGAAGACACTTGCCAGTTGGTCAGTGCATGCTCGGAGTACACATCCTGGTAATCCATCTGGCCCTGCGGCCTTGTGAATGTTGACCTGCTTAAAAGTCTTACTCACATCGGCTACGGAGAGCGTGATCACATAGTCATCCAGAACAGCTGATGCTCTCATGCATGCTTCAGTGTTGCTTGCTTCAAAGCGAGCATAGAAGTGATTTAGCTCATCTGGTAGGCTTATGTCACTGGGCAGCTCGCGGCTGTGCTTCCCTTTGTAGTCTGTAATAGTTTTCAAGCCCTGTCACATCCGACGAGCGTCAGAGCCGGTGTAATACGATTCAATCTTAGTCCTGTATTGACTCTTTGCCTGTTTGATGGTTCGTCGGAGGGCATAGCGGGATTTCTTATAAGCATCCGGGTTAGAGTCCCGCTCCTTGAAAACTGCTGCTCTACCCTTTAGCTCAGTGCGGATGTTGCCTGTAATCCATGGCTTCTGGTTGGGGTATGTACGTACGGTCACTGTGGGGACGACGTCATCGATGCACTTATTGATGAAGCCAGTGACTGATGTGGTGTACTCCTCAATGCTATCGGAAGAATCCCGGAACATATTCCTGTCTGTGCAAGCTTAGCATCTGCGTCATCTGACCACTTCCTTATTAACAGAGTTACTGGTGCTTCCTGCTTTAGTTTTTGCTTATTTGCAGGAATCAGGAGAATAGAGTTATGGTCAGATTTGCCAAATGGAGGGCGAGGGAGAGCTTTGTACGCTTCTCTGTGTGAGGAGTAAAGGTGGTCTAGAGTATTTTTTTTTCTCTGGTTGAACATTTAACATGCGGGTAGAAATTAGGTAGAACGGATTTAAGTTTCCCTGCATTAAATTCCCCGGCCACTAGGAGCGCTGCCTCTAGATGAGTGTTTTCCTGTTTACTTATGGCTTTATTCAGCTCGTTGAGTGCAATCTTAGTGCCAGCATTGGTTTGTGGTGGTAAATAGACAGCTACAAAAAATATAGATGAAAACTCTCTTGGTAAATTGTGTGGTCTACAGCTTCTCATGAGATACTTTACCTCAGGCAAGCAAAACCTTGAGACTTCCTTAGTATTACGTTTTATGCACCAGCTGTTGTTTACAAATATACACAGACCGCCACCCCTTGTCTTACCGGAGTCAGCCGTTCTATCCTGCCGATGTAGCGTATATCCCGCCAGCTGTATGTTATCCATGTCGTTGTTCAGCCACGACTCGGTGAAACATAAGATATTACAGATTTTAATGTCCCGTTGGTAGGATAACCTTAATCTTAGGTCGTCCAATTTATTTTCAAATGATTGAACATGGGCTAATAGAATTGATGGAAGAGACAGTTTACTCGCTCGCCGTCGGATCCTTACAAGGCACCCCGACCTACGTCCACGATATCTCTGTCTCTTTCTAATGCGAATGACGGGGATTTGGGCCTTGTCGGGTGTCTGTAGAATATCCTTCGCGTCCGACTCGTTCGAGAAAAAATGTTCGTCCAATACGAGGTGAGTAATCGCTGTCCTGATATCCAGAAGATCTTTCTGGTCATAAGAGACGGTGGCAGAAACATTATGTACAGAATAAATTACAAATAACGCGAATTAACACACATAATAGTACAATTGGTTTGAGGGCTGTAAAACGGCAGCCGTCTTCTCCGGCGCCATTCAATCAATCGCTGTTCTACCTCCAGAAGCTGTTTTCGGTCATAGGGAATGATGACGGAGACATTATGTACAGTACAAAAATATTTCTGATGAGCGTGAAAAAACACACAAAATAGCAGAATTGGTCAGGAGCCTGTGTAACTCACATTGGTAAGGCGTTGCCAAAAGCCATTGCCAAAACACATGCAACGATGGCACACACACACACACACACACACACACACACACACAAACACCCCCCTCTCAAGCGCAAACTTGGTGGTCAGATACAGGACTGACTCTGATCCACAATAAGTTAAAGTGAGCCACTCTATCACTCTGTATAATAGGGTTCGGGGAGTTTGTCTGCCTTGTTGTCTGACTTTGTTTTTGTATTTCCTCTTATTACTTTGGGTCCCCCAGCTCCAGCCCTAAACAAATTTGTGGTAAAAAAAAATTAGCAAAATACGCTTTTTGTGCATATGAAAAATTTCGGGGATCTTTTATTTCAGCTCATGAAACATGGGACCGACGCTTTACATGTTGCATTTATATTTTTGTTCAGTGTAGTGTATTTCAACCATCATCATCACTACAGATACATGGCTTCTCCCACTCTTTTTGACTTCCCTATCCATCCCTGAGTTCTTTCTCTTTCTACACAAAGAGTATCTTAATCACAGCGTTATATTTAGACATTGTGAAGTTTCAAACAGCCTACTTTCTCGCCTCCTGCCCCAAGCCAAGCCACTCTCTTATCTGACTGCATGCTCTGTGTATATGATGGCGAGATTAAAGGAAGTGTGTGTGTGTGTGTGTGTCTGTGTGTGTGTGTGTGTGTGTGTGTGTGTGTGTGTGTGTGTGTGTGTGTGTGTGTGTGTCTGTACATATACTCATATACAGTACCAGTCAAAAGTTTGGACTCACCTACTCTTTCAAGGGTTTTTCTTTATTTTTACTATTTTCTACATTCTACAATAATAGTGAACACATCAAAACTATGAAATAACACATGAAATCATGTAGGAACCAAAAAAGTGTTAAACAAATCAAAATATATTTCAGATTTTACATTCTTCAAAGTAGCCACCCTTTGCCTTGATTACAGTTTTTCACATTCTTGGCATTAGTACATTCAGAGCTGTGTTCGGCAGCGCCAATTATCATGGTCGTGTTCTCCTGCTCAGATGTTGCATGCATCAACCGGTGTTTGTGTGTCATGTCATCGACTTTACCGTTGGGCACCAGATTGCTATAACATATATTGTGGTTAGCTGATATTTAAAATATCTATCCAGGCAGTGTAAGATCTGGCATGTGTCAGCAACGTCTGTGCAAAGGAACACGACCCCTGTGTGTGCGGGGTAACGCAATTGCTAAGGGAGAGAGAAATGTGTACCCTGGTTTATTTGTGATTAATGTAAGGTTCTACACAAAAATAATAATAATAATAATAGTCATAATAACAATAATAAATGTGATGTATATATTTATGGTAATTGAGAAATTGTTACCTGAATATATTAATTGTGATTTCATGCCTTTGTGGAAAGCATTGGTTTATAATTGGTGCAAATGGTCCAGGTGGGAGGTAGGCCAATGCCAGCCAGGGAGGCTAGAAAAGTCATTTCTGTCTATGCCAGACAGGGGCAACGTTCCCATACTGGTGTTCTATCAGGCATTATTGAGGTCTTATTCAGAGCTGTGTTTTAGTTATTGATTACTTTCAGTTTATCCGAGTTTATGTTTCTAGTCTACTCTCCCGAGTGGCGCGGTGGTCTAAGGCACTGCATCGCAGTGCTAGCTGTGCCACTAGAGATCCTGGTTCGAATCCAGGCTCTGTTGTAGCCGGCCGTGACTGGGAGACCCATGGGGTGGCGCACAATTGGCCCAGGGTAGGGGAGGGAATGGCCGGCAGAGCATGGTAGAGCATGGTGTTTGCAATGCCAGGGTTGTGGGTTTGATTCCTGCGGGGGGCCAGTATGAAAAATAAATACAAATATGTATGTACTCACTAACTGTAAGTCGCTCTGGATAAGAGCGTCTGCTAAATGACAAAAAATGTAGTCAAGTGTCTTTGTCCTGTTGCAAATAGATTTACATACTGTACATTCTTTTGGCACCTTATTCCCACTTTACTGATAAAAGCGCTCACCCTTAGTCCATGGGCCAGAGGGCCAAATTTCACGTATTTGTCCACTTTGGGGTGGCAAAGTCTAATGATGATTTTCATTTAGTCTGGCCCAGTTTCCACTAGATAGCACAGCCACAAATCAAAATGTGCTATATCGTAAACATGTTTTTGGTCTTAATTTAAGGTTATTAGGCATAAGGTTAGCAGTGTGGTTAAGGTCAGGTTTAAAATCACATTTTAAGAAGATAAATTGTAGAAAAAGCCATGGTTTATGACTTTGTGGCTGTGGTAACTAGTGACGACCGGACTACCTGGGCTATTGCACGGAATCAATCTCTCTGCTTCCTCACTGTTCCCCTAGTCTAAATACTGTTTCTCCACCTAGGGTTGTAGTAATGCCAGAAAACCACCACTGGTTGGAGTCTCACCCCCACTGCAACATGTTTAGCTGCTGTAGTTCTTCATTTCATTTGACAGCCAACTCATAATGTGGAAGTGGTTGCATTGTTGTGGTGCTTTAACCTCTATTCAATACTAAACCCCCAGTTACCTGCCTGTAAGGGGAGTGAATGGCATTTCTAGGTTATTTTTACAGCATCAACAGGTGAGTTTAAACACTCTTTTCATCACATATACACTACCGGTCAAAAGTTTTAGAACACCTACTCTTTCAAGGGTTTTTCTTTATTTTTTACTATTTTCTACATTGTAGAATAATAGTAAACTATGAAATAACACATATGGAATCATGTAGTAACCAAAAAGGTGTTAAACAAATCAAAATATATTTTATATTTGAGATTCTTCAAATAGCCACCCTTTGCCTTGATGACAGCTTTGCACACTCTTGGCATTCTCTCAACCAGCCTCATGAGGTAGTCACCTGGAATGCATTTCAAGACAATTACCCAACACACCTCCATGCTGTGTAAGGGCTATTTTACCAGGAATGAGAGTGATGGAGTGCTGCATCAGATGACCTGGCCTCCACAATCCCTCGACCTCAACCAAATTGAGATGGTTTGGGATGAGTCAGACCGCAGAGTGAAGGAAAAGCAGCCAAGACTGTTGGAAAAGCCTTCCAGGTGAAGCTGGTTGAAAGAATGCCAAGAGTGTGCAAAGCTGTCATCAAGGCAAAGGGTGGCTATTTGAAGAATCTCAAATATAAAATATATTTTTATTTGTTGAACACTTTTTTGGTTACTACATGATTCCATATGTGTTATTTCATAGTTTTGATGTCTTCACTATTATTCTACAATGTAGAAATTTGTATATTTATCAGTCTCCATCCTCCAATGTGTCTGTTGAGTAACATGTCTCTCTCCTCCTTAGGGCCAGCCTGGTCTTCTTGGTTATCAGGGCCCCCAGGGGCCTCCAGGACATCTAGGGGAGCCAGGAGTCCAGGGAGTCCAGGGAGAGAAGGGCGACCGGGGCAGAGGAGGCTTCATCGGCCCCAAGGGTGCTGTGGTGAGGAACACTGACTGGAGAATTATTATCTAGAGATCTCAGACACTGGCCTAGTATTGTCCACTCATCAAGTGTTGGTATGGACTTATATACAGTAAGTGTTTTTCCTTTCTCCGCAGGGGATGACTGGTGTTCCTGGGTTTTCCGGGTCGGACGGTATTCCTGTAAGTGGGATTGAGATGTTGCTCTCCAAAAACACATAAATAACAGACACACACGCCAAAAAAAACATCTGTTGTTGCTTTGTTTATACTTTAAGAAATCTTTATACAACGTGTACTGATGTTGTTAAGGGTCTGTCATTAACTCCTCCATGTCATCATCCAGGGCCACCCAGGACAGGCTGGGCCTCGTGGAACACCTGGAGCAGACGGGTGCAACGGAACACACGGAGACTCAGGGTTGGCAGGGCAACCAGGCTACGATGGCCAGCCCGGGTATAAAGTATGTATGATCCCAGTTGATGTCACCAGAGATGTTTGTGGAGACAGAATCAAGGTTTCCACCTTGTAGCCTGAGACATTGAATAACTTCCTTTCCTTCCTTTTTTCTCTTTTAATTGTCTACCCATCCCCCTCTCTCTCCGTCTCTCTCCACAGGGTCAGGCGGGCAGGAAGGGCCAGAAGGGAGACACTCTGGAGCTGAGTGTGTTCATGGAGCGCTTCAGGGTGAGAGGAGAGGGCTGGAGGACTGTGGGATAGACTTGATATAGTATTACATAAAGTAGTATCACCTCAGAGCGCTGTATGACCTCTGTGTCCATAGTACAGGCTGTTTTAAATGGTACATCATGCCAGTTGGGCCAGTAACCGAAAGGTCGCTGGTTAAAATACCCTAGCCGATATGGTGAAAAATCAGTCGATGTGCACTTGAGCAAGGCACTTAACCCTAATTTGCTCCAGGGGCGCCGTACTACTATGGCTAACCCTGTAAAACAGAACATTTCACTGCACCTATCCGGTGTATGTGACAGCTTTTCGCGTGGCGCCGACTGGTAAGACGCTTCAAGAGGGTGGTCACGTGTGCTAGCAAGGCAGAGGTCCCGAGTTCGGGCCAGGTATGGGACGAATCGGGAGGAAATGGTACTCGCTAAGCAAGCAGTGTGACGTCGTTTACTGTGGTGCCGTGATCCGGATCTACAGTTGCGCTCAGCTCAACGCTGGAGTCGCTGTTGAGTAAGTTTGAGGGGTGATTGTAGCACATGAGGATGTGTGCAACTTACTCCTCAGCCTGAAGTGTCCCCACTTGCTCCAGAGAATAGCTAGATTTTCGTGTGGCGCCGACTGGTAAGACACTTCAGGAGGGTGGTCACGTGTGCTAGCAAGGCAGAGGTCCTGAGTTCGGGCCAGGTATGGGCCGAATCAGGAGGAAGTGGTACTCGCTAAGCAAGCAGCGTGACATCCTTTACACACACATATGATGTACTCTTGTACTCTACAAACAAACAACCTCTTCTCTCTGTGTGACTTTTCTACAGGGAGATTCAGGGCAGCCTGGATATCCTGGAATAGTTGTGAGTATGGCGCCGCCGCCTTTCCCTGTCACTTAAAAGTTCTGGTACAAGATAGCCAGCATATTATACTATTGATATACTGCATATTATAAATGGAATTGCGCTCTGACATTCTCTCATTGTCAATCCTCCCTTCTCTCTCTCAGGGTCCTCAGGGTTACCCAGGTCGGTCTGGCTACAGAGGACTCCCAGGACCACAGGTTAGCAGTGTGTGTGTGTGTGTGTGTGTGTGTGTGTGTGTGTGTGTGTGTGTGTGTGTGTGTGTGTGTGTGTGTGCGCGCATGCGAATGCGTTGCTGTACCTTATACCGTATATACACTTCTGTGACATACAGTACTAGATACCTAATCATTCTTCTGGTTTGTCTCAGGGCCCACCAGGGTTTCCTGGCCTTCCTGGGCCAAAGGTAAGATCCTAACATGCACCAGCTAATTGGGAATATGTTTAATCTCTCGTACAAAATACATGGCTAGTGAATGAGATAAACGTAATTCTAAGGATGTGTTTTAACCTGGTGTGTTTTCTGCTCAGGGCACCATGACCAAAGTGTTGAAGGGGGTCAAAGGAGAAGTTGTGAGTAGCTACAGGCACTTTTATTAGATTTTTTATTTAGTTTTTACTGCCCAGCACTTCATGTGTTTGACTACAAAAAAGTATGATTTGTCAATGATGTCCTCATCTCTGCTGCAATTTTATCACTGCACTTCCCTCTCTGGCCACAGGGTGACGCTGGAGAGCCTGGTCCTCAAGGGAATTCCACCCATTCCCAGACACGCCCATTTACTGGACCCAATGTCAGTACAGCTCCACACTCCACTTTAATATGTTCAAAAACATACAATTAATATGGATGTTTTCCCAGTGATTTTGATAGTGTGTTGACTGAATCACTCTAATGCAGTTCTGCTCTGACTCCTCCAGGGGAGAAAGGGTGAGAAAGGGTTAAAAGGTGATACTGGTCCTGAGGTAAGTGACCTCTCTTCTCCTGTGGTCTTTATTTTACATTTACATTTAAGTCATTTAGCAGATGCTCTTATCCAGAGCGACTTACAAATTGGTGCATTCAACTTTTTTTTTTTTTTTGGGGGGGACACCATGCACCATCCTAACATGTGTAGTCACAATGGGACATGTTAGCGCTGTAGATTATTGTTGACTAACTCATCTCTTTTACCTGTTTCTTATCAGGCTGACAACAAAGGAGAGACTGGTGTTATGGGGATGCCTGGGCAACGGGTTAGTATCATACAAACATTATACATACATTATACTGTATGCATTGCTCATAAACTATTATAAATACAGATGAATCTGCCCTATTGATCCTGTCATTGCTTGTGACATACTGACCTGTTGAATGTTTATGTGTGTTCTTTCAGGGAGTCCCTGGTCGGGATGGAGAGCAAGGACTGAGGGTAAGTGTGTGTAGCCAAACAATGCCAACACCTCTATATAGCAGTGGAGGCTGCTGAGGGGAGGACAGCTCATAATAATGGCTGGAATGGAGTAAATGGAATGGTATCAAACATTGATACCATTCCATTCACTCCATTCCAGCCATAACACACCGTTCCAGCCATTATTATGAGCCGTCCTCCCCTCAGCAGCCTCCACTGAAATAATTACACTAGAATGTTTTGGTGTTTGCATAGGTTTGTATAGACCAATAGAGGTGTTGCAGTTGCATCTTCTGTCCTCTTGGTGGTGCTGTTGAACACTTTGTCTAACTAGCCCCCTTCACTCCCCCTCTCTATTCATTTCTCTCTCTCTCTCTCTCTCTCTCTCTCTCTCTCTCTCTCTCTCTCTCTCTCTCTCTCTCTCTCTCTCTCTCTCTCTCTCTCTCTCTCTCTCTCTCTCTCTCTCTCTCTCTCTTCCTATCTCTCTCTCTTCCCCCCTCTCTCTCTCTCTCTCTCTCTCTCTCTCTTCCTATCTCTCTCTCTCCAGGGGGACCTGGGAGAACCAGGACTGAGGGGCAGAGATGGTGAAAAGGTGATCCTATCAGAGCTTTGAGAGACACTAGTCCATTCTAAACTTTCATTCATATCCTTACACACATATAGTAGGTTTTAACAGATGGGTGTTGTGGCTTTTAGGGTGCCAGAGGAGAACCAGGAGAGCTGATCTATTATGATGGTCCCTCAGGAGGGCGGGACAGAGGTATGATTAACCAATCGACTCATCAATCACTTTTCTATCACCGTGTCAATCTTAATTCCAGCCAATCAGCTACACTCTCAACAAGTCTATCAATATACAGTATTGTCTTACTCCAGGTAGTCAACCTTTCATTGAATATGATGTTGAACATTAAAAGCAATCTGTTGAGTTTTTATATTATGTTTCACACTGTTATATTGTTATAACACTGATTGTTATATAGATATTGATTTGTGTCCATTTTGGGGTTGGGGTGGGTGGTGTAGTTGGTCCCCCTGGTCCTCCTGGACAGCTGGGTCCCCAGGGCCAGAGGGGTCTGCAGGGGGAGAAAGGTCTTCCAGGCCGCGCTGGACCTCCTGCTAGGAAGGATCATGATCAACAACAAGGTCAGTACCAAACCCTCACTTATCCAGTCAGTGGTCCGTAGTGTTACCTAGCTAGTAGATTTGTCTACTGTACTTGCTATAATGTTATAATAACAATTAAAACTCTATTGTTAACAAGTCTTAAAACAAGATGATGTATGTCGTAGTTGTGTTTTGTGTTTTTCAAACGTTTGATTTCCTCAGTAATCATTCATCCTCTCCTATGTCCCTCATCATCTATGTTCCAACAGTGCTGGATCTGTGGGGTCCGTTCGGAGAGCCAGGGGTAAAGGGAGAGATGGGCGCACCTGGAGAGCTTGGTATCCCTGCCCTCAGCCCCGGACCCCCAGGTATCAACGGCCTGCCTGGGCTCAGGGGCCCACCTGGACCACCAGGATCATGTGAGTGTGGACATGAAACAGATTCATTTTGATATTTTATTAAAATGTTATATAGGATGATATTTAAAGTAACTGTCCAGTGTTTCCAGATTTCTATGAAAGATGACATATCATTAATTACAATATGAGTGAAATAGTTGTCCTTCCAAAATGTTTTTAATTAAGTATGTTAAAAAGTACATTACTTTAAATTTGGTGAATCTCTTATACAATGGGTTAAAGTTATTTACAGCAACCCCAGATGTACAATTGTAAATAATGGTTACTTCTCAGAAAGTATTGAGCTTTTAAAGAGGAGTAAAACAAGGCTGTCCGTTGTCTCCATATCTATTTATTATGGTCATTGAAATGCTAGCTATTAAAATTAGATCCAACAAGAACATCAAGGGGTTAGACATCCAGGGGATAAAAACAAGTGTCATTGTATGCTGATGACTCAAGTTTTTCTTAAATCCGCAATCTGGATCCCTGCACAGTCTCATTGAAGCTCTTGATCACTTTTCTAGCCTCTCTGGACTAAAACCTAATTATGACAAGTGTACCATATTACGTATTGGATAGTTAAAAGACACAGTGTTTACACTACCTTGTAGTTTACCAATACAATGGGTGGATGGTGAAGTAGACATACTTGGCATTCACATCTAAAAATATATAAATGAACTTACCACAATCAATTTCAATAGAAAGTTTGCAAAAATAGATAAGATTCTGCAACCATGGAGAGGTAAATACTTGTCTATTTATGGAAAAATCACATTGATTAACTCTTTGGTCCTATCACAGTTTACTTACTTACTAATGGCACTGCCTACTCCAGATGACTCGTTTTTTAAGTCATATGAGCAACAAAAAATATATATATATATTTGGAATGCTAAGCCAGACAAAATTAAATGTGCCTATTTATATAATGAATATGAGTTTGGGTGGCTAAAATTATTAAATATTAAAGCTTTAAACCTCTCACTAAAAGCTTCACTCATACATAAGTTATACTTAAACCCAAAATGGTTCTCCAGTAGATTATTAAGAAAGGCTCATCCTTTGTTCAAAAATGGCCTTTTTGCCTTTATACAGATTACAACTTCTCATTTCTGACTAATTGAAAATGAAATTTTGTTTAAAGTATCGCCTTTTCGTAAACAAGCCATACAAGCTGGTTATAATTTCAGTTTTATCCTCCAGAAAAGATAGAACAAATACTACAACAAATGTTATGGTTAAACTCAAATATACTGATTAATAGAAAACCATTCTTTATTGTTTTTCTTTTTACAATTGGTATCATATTTATTAATGATATAATGACTAGAAACGGTGGAGTTATGTCACATATGCAGCTATCGAAAATATATGGGAATATCTGCTCAATCCAAACTTACAACCAACTGATTGCAGCATTACCACAAAAATGGTAAGTGGAAAAGGGAGAAGGTAGAGAACTTGTTTGCCTGCCCTATATTAAAGATACAAATTGGCTGAAAGGATTTGGTATAAATAGAAAAATATACCAGTTTCATTTGAGGACAAAAATGTTGACAGCTGCGCCATAGAGGTTGCAAAATAAATGGGAAGAGATTTTCGATGTACCGATTCCATGGCACATGGTTTATGAACTGGTACAAAAAACAACACTTGATTCAACACTTTGAGTTTTTCAATTTAAATTATTATATACAATTCTTGCCACCAACAGAATGCTATATATATGGGGCATACCACAATCTCAGCTCTGTAGATTTTGCTGCGAAGAGACAGAATCACTAGATCATTTATTCTGGTATTGCCCCTATGTAGCTTGTTTCTGGTCACAGGTCCAGCAATGGTTAAAAAATCACAACATTCACTTAAAATTAACCTTACAAATAGCAGTGTTGGGCGATTTGGAAAGCCATAGTCAGTCAATAAATAATATAATAATACTCATAAGAAAGGTTTTCATCTTTAGCTCACAATCTGTGGATACTATACGATTAGAAAGGTTCAAAATGTATAAAATATATGGCACATGGAAACCAAATGAGGGTGGTCTATGGTGATAGGTGGGATGGGCTGAGAGTGGCTGAGGGGTGGGATTAAAGAGTTTATGTTTGGTAATGTATTATTGTAATGTGACTGCTTTATATAAAAGTACCATGTATGTAAAATGTGTATGTAAAATGTATGAATATGTAGCAGAAAAGCTGTAAAAATATATATATATATTTGTCCTCTGAAGAGGGGGGTAGTGGATGGGTTAATCATTTAAAAAAAGATTTTAAAAAAAGTAGCTTTCCTGTGTTTGAATGGTGTGGGCGTACACCGACAACAGAAAGGTGTGGGCGTACACCGACAACAGAATGGTGTGGGCGTACACCAACAACAGAAAGGTGTGGGCGTACACCAACACCAGAAAGGTGTGGGCGTACACCAACAACAGAAAGGTGTGGACGTACACCAACACCAGAAAGGTGTGGGCGTACACCAACAACAGAAAGGTGTGGGCGTACACCAACAACAGAAAGGTGTGGGCGTACACCAACACCAGAAAGGTGTGGGCGTACACCAACAACAGAATGGTGTGGGCGTACACCAACACCAGAAAGGTGTGGGCGTACACCAACACCAGAAAGGTGTGGGCGTACACCAACACCAGAAAGGTGTGGGCGTACACCAACAACAGAATGGTGTGGGCGTACACCAACAACAGAAAGGTGTGGGCGTACACCAACAACAGAAAGGTGTGGGTGTACACCAACACCAGAAAGGTGTGGGCGTACACCAACACCAGAAAGGTGTGGGCGAACACCAACAACAGAATGGTGTGGGCGTACACCAACAACAGAATGGTGTGGGCGTACACCAGTAAATAAAAAAATATTAATGAGAGTAGATCGCTGATTGGCTAGCTCAGCCAATGAGCCGACATCTTGTTCTATGAGGAAATAGCAAGCTTTTTTTAAACGGTCTGTTTGAGATACATGTTTGAGGTGGCGTTTCTAAGTGTTTTTTTCCCCTCCAATTTATGCTTTGGCCACAAATACAAGTATAGTCAAAAAAATTATTTGGGAGTTAACAGAATATTAACTTTTAAAAGTAAGATTTTTACTGGACAGTTACTTTAAGGATTGTTGTGGGGTGTGAGTGTATGTCTCAACATGTGTTTGTGTGCTTTTCTGTGTCTAAATATCTGCAGGGGCGGACTTCTACAAGGGATTTGCAGGGCCGAGAGGGCGGCCAGGCTCTGCGGGAAGAAAAGGACTGAAAGGTGTGTGTACACAACATAATGTACATTTTTGCAGTATGATCACACGTTATGTGGTACAGTATAGCTGACCGGAATGCGTGTGTTTTAGGTGATCACGGGTTGTGCGAGTGCAACATTGTCCACTCCCCGCCGGGCCTGCCCGGCCCTGCTGGTAGCCAAGGCGACCCTGGAATGAGTGGCGAGGTTGGTCAGCAGGGAGAGTCAGGAGAGCCAGGACCCTCAGGTGTCATCGGACTGCCTGTAAGAACAACTAACACCACCTTATCTTGACAACATCTACCTCACAACAAACATGCACTCACTCACACACCCACACAGACAGACATACGCACACAAACACAAACACAAACATACACATATACATTAATGCTACACACACATCACAACTGCTGCTACCAGACTCTTATTATTATTGCTAAATAATGTACAATTTAAACACTTGCCCCCCAATCCCCCCTTTCCCAAAACACATGTAAATATTGGACTATAAATTGTATTTTTTTTATATACTGATGCTAAAATGTTTATTCTATTCTACT